>NW_016107561.1:486830-557352 GCF_001604975.1 Cebus imitator
AAATAACAATCAGCACTTTATGGGCACTTACTATCCGCTAGCACCTTACCTCCACCGTTATTACCTCACAAAGGCTTTTTCACAACTGTGTGAGATGGATACCAATATTATCTTTGTTTTCAGATGAGGAAACTGAGTCATCAGGATCCAGCAGGGGGACGAGCACGCACTTAGATCTATGAACCCTGATACCAAGATCTTAACCTTTACTGTTTAGAGCAGAGTTTCTCCACCGTGGCATCACTGACTTTTGGAACTGATTGGTCTTTGTTATGGGGGGCTGTCCTGTGCATTGCAGGTGGTTTAGCCACATCCCTGGCCTCTATTCATTAGATTTAATTAACATTCTCTCAGCTATGATGATCAAAAATATCTCCAGGTCAGGTACGGTGGCTCATGCCTGTAATCTCAGCAACTTGGGAGTCTAACGCAGGAGGACTGCTTGAGACCAGAAGTTTGAGATTAGCCTAGGCAATATAGTGAGACCCCATCTGTATGAAAAAAATGTTAATTAGCCCAGTGATGATATCATGGGTAGTCCCAACTCCTCTGGAAGCTGAGACTGGAGGATCCCTTGAGCGCCAGAGTTTGAGGCTGCAGTGAATTATAATTGTACAACTGCACTCCAGCCTGGGGTACAGAGTGAGGTGTCCCATCTCTTAACAATTTTTTTTAATTTAAAAAAATGTCTTCAGACATTGTTAAATGTCAACTGGAAGGAAAAATTGTCCCAAATTGGAAGCACTGGTCAACAGATGGATGAAGTACTCATAAAATTATTTATGTTGTGCTATCTCTACATAGCTGCCCCCAGGGACCCATAACACGGACCAGCTAATGGAGGGCCCCAATACAAGAGTCACTTTGGGAAATCAATCATGAAAGGCATTTGTCTTGCGCACTCAACCAACTGGGTGATTTACTGACTATTGTCCCTTTTCAACGATCACTGTGGAGCCCACAGGCGCCCATCTAAATGTCCCATCCATAATCATTTCTTCTGACAAAATTATACCCAATATGGGGAAGTTGCAGGTTGTGGAAGCCTGGGATGATTCCACATTCAGGTCCATTGTAGAAAAAAGAAATACAAAACTTCTATGAATACAAAATTAGGTGCAGGGCCTTGGAAGTACTCCTGCAAGTGAGGGACCCTACATTTACGTTTCATCTGCTCTTTCATCTGTGCACACCAGCAAGGTCTTAGATTTCCACCTGTTTTACTCACATGTAGGAAAGTTTAGTGTGTTTGGTGTCACCACTAAGCATTCTTCCCCACTCAGGTAACATAACCATTTTCTCTTTTACCATGGCCTTGCTATAAAAGGGCAATGGAGGTTTCCTTGTCACACCAAGGTTTACGTGATATTGCCCAAAAATATGGTATCCAAATCATGGAAGGGCATTTTCTTGCTTAGTAGCTGTTTAATACAGCCATGGAAAGTAAAAGGGAATCAATACTTGAAAAACTGAATTCCGTTTCACTGATAAAAGTCACATGATAGATTTGAAGAAGCCTACTTCCTATTACAAGTTATGTTTTATTTCCCTGCTCCTCAGGTGTCCTGCAGACGTTTCCTCATTAATAATCTTTCTTTCACTTTATTAAGTACCAAAAATGATTAGGGTGAAAACCAACTTGATAATAATTTAATTTGCCTTTTTAAAAATTTCTTGGCCAGGTGCAGTGGTTCAAGCGTGCAATCCCAACACTTTGGGAGGCTAAGGCAGGAAGATGGCTTCAGCTCAGGAGTTGGAAACCAGCCTGGGCAACATAGAGAGATATTAGCTGGGCCTGGTGGTGCGCGCCTATAGTCCCAGCTACTCGAGAGGGTGAGTGCAGAGGATTGCTTGAGCCCAGGAATTCAAGGTCTCAGTGAGCTATGAGATAGTGACACCACACTCCAGCCTGTGTGACAGAGTGAGACCTTGTCTCAAATAAATAAATAAATAAATAAACTAAATAAAATTTCTAAAAGCAGAAAACGGTAAAGATCTGGTAAAAAGCATGGGTGAAGAGTGGATTCGAGTAATGAGGAAATGCAGCCCGTCCCATAATGCGATCCGTACTTCCTTTGCTGAGCTCAGGAGAGGTAGCACATTGCTACTGCACCCCAGCCTGTCCCATAATGCGATCCATACTTCCTTTGTTGAGCTCAGGAGAGGTAGCACATTGCTACTGCACCTCTTTCTTCTCAGCAGCTCCTGCTCTCCTTCCTAATTAAGAAAAGCAAGTCATGGTCTCCTTTCCCTCCCCTGTTTCATGTCAGACTCCATCTTCTCTTCATGTTTACTTTGAAAAAAGATATAAAAATATCAAGCTATAAAATCACAGCAATCCAGTCACTCATCCTCATCTCCTCTTCTTCCCCTGGATCCTCTGAGAATGACCCATAATAGGGTCACTTTAAATAAACGCTGCTTTCTAAAAGTGCTAATAGAGCACCTCTTAAGAGATCTCTGGGTATTACTCCATATCCTTGGAGAACCGATCCCGTCACAATTCAGGGCCTCTTTCCCCTGATTGCTGGGTGTCTTGGCAGATAATGCAATGCACAGCTGCTTCTTTCTCTGGAGAATTTCCCTGGTCAAAGGTGCATAAGTCTCCTCAGGCTGACATAAAGTACCACAGGCTGTGGGACTTACACAACAGAAATTGATTTCCTCACAGTTCTGGATTCTGGAAGTCCAAATCAAGATGTCAGCAGAGTTGGTTTCATTCAGAGGCCTCTCCCTGTGGCTTGCAGGTGGCCACCCTTTCTGCATCTTCACATGGTCTTCTTTCTTTGTGCCACCGTTTTTTTTGGAGACAGGTTCTCACTCTGTCACCCGGGCTGGAGTGCAGTGGTCTCAGCTTACCGTAACCTCTGCCTCCTAGGTTCAAGTGGTCCTCATGCCTCAGCCTCAGAGTCGCTGGGATTACAGGCGCATGCCACCACACCAAGTTCGTGTTTTGGTATTTTTACCAGAGACAAAGTTTCACCATGTTGGCCAGGCTGGTCTCAAACTCGTGACCTCAAATGATCCACCCACCTTGACTTCCCAAAGTGTTAGGATTACGGGTGTGAGCCACCATGCTCGGCCTCTGTGTGCCTATTCTAAATTTCCTCTTCACATGAGAACAATTACCATATTGAACTAGGGCCCACCCTCATGTCATCAATTCCAGTGAAATTTAATATCATAGTCAAGTTAAAATGAGGACAGGATTTAAGGAGTTTTGGGAAACTCAGTTCAGCACCTAACAAGGAGCAGTGTGCTGTTCATTTTAGTAGAAGATTGTCAGGTGTTCAGGGATTAAATGACCTTCTGAACAATCCACCAAACCATTCACCAGCCCCTAATGTATAACCTCCACCATTGATCTAAGTCATTCTTAGAAGAGTTGTTCTGATGCAGACCTCCTTGTAGTTTCAGAGTTGGCATTAGAGAACAAACAATGCTTTAATTTTTTTTTTCTTTTCTTTTTTTTTGAGACGGAGTCTCATTCTGTTGCCAAGCTGGAGTACGCGGCACCATCTCGGCTCACTGCAACCTCCATCTCCCGGTTTCAAGCGATTCTCTTGCCTCAGCCTCACAAGTAGCTGGGACTACAGACATCTGCCACCATGCCCGGCTAATTTTTGTATTTTTAGTAGAGACGGGATTTCACCGTGTTGGTCCGGATAGTCTTGATCTCTTGACCTTGTGATCTGCCCTCCTCGGCTTCCCAAAGTCCTGGGATTACAGGCGTGAGCCCCCGCACCTGGTATGCTTTTATTTTTTTCTTTAAAGATGTGAATTACAGACATATGCTAATCTTACATATAGTCTTCTGGGTATCCAGGTTAGTTACCTCTTTAAAGACCTCGTCTCTAAATACGGTTGCATTCTAAGGTACTGGGGGTTGGGACTTCAGCTCATGAGGAGGGTGCGGGTACAGTTCAGCCCACAACAAAAGAACTATGGCCGACAGGGGCTTCAGAAGGCCAGCCCTCTTGCCTGAGGACAAGGCCACAGCTGGTCTGCACCTGAAACCACAACCTTGCTTTGGTTTTATTCCCCTGCCCTCTCCTGCTCCTTTCATTTCCTTTCTCCTGAGAACTCTTCACCCAACAAATCTCTTTCACAAGAATTCCCATCTCAGGCTCTGCTTCTAGGGGACCATTTAGAAGAGGAGAAAAATATACAGGAATGGGGGTTGTTTTAGCGTGGATCAGAATCTTAGAATCCAGGAAACCCAGTTTCTAGCCATGGGTCCCGCTTGCCGTGTAAACTTGGATAACCTGAGCGTCGTCACCTGCAAAATGACAGTGGTGGATTCGGTGATCTCTGCAGTTCCTGCCAGCTCTTGTGGGCACTGCATTTCTGAAACCAGCCCCTATATTTCTGTCGCAACTGATGCATCCACTGCAAAGCCTATTTTTACAGGATTGGAGCCCTTATTGAGCACAACCCCCATTCCTGTATATTTTTCTCCTATTTTAAAAGGTTAAACAAGACAGAAAATGATAAGCAGCTGCAGAAAAATTGCCCCTCGGCTGCCAACCGCAGCAGCTTTCCCACGCCTCCCTCTCCACCTTGACCAGACTTTAGGTCAGAGCATTACACACAATCTAATCTGCAAGCAGAAAAACAATCCCTTACAAATTATTAAATTACCAACTAAGAATAACACAGGACCATTTGTTAATCCAACCAGTAAATCCAGTTTTTTTTTTCCCCTTATCCTGCATTTGAGCAAAATCACTGAGGCTAACATGGTCACAAGAATTAGTTTTATATTTCATCAGAACTAAAAAGTTATCAATAAGATATCCCACTATTTATGTATAACTCAGGAAAAAAATTCTCACACAGACATGATGAAAACATCAGTTGGAATTTTTATCTTAATGAAAAAAAGTTTTTAAAATCCCTATTGATTAAATTTTGTCCCTATTAAATGAACTAGATTCATGTAAACATTTTTATATCATACATTAGAAAAGCAAAATGTACAGGAAAACTCCATTTAAGGCATTATTAAGACCTCCTCGCATTTAGAGTTTAATTCTGAATCACATTCAACTCCATGGTACCAGTGACTGTGAGATGTTGTCTTTTCTGGCAAAAGCACACATAACACGGTACTTCTTAAAATGTGTCCATTACTGTTGTCTATGGAGTTTTCTTCCAAGCCACTGACACCCTTATATAAATCATTTCTTTTACTTTTTATTATGTAGAATGTTTAGCGAATACAAAAGCAACAGAGTAGGAATAATGAACACACTCCGGATCATCAGCCACAGCCATTTCTAACCACGCCATCATTCATTTTCTTCCCTCTTGTATAACTTTGAAGAAAGCATCTGACATGTCATTTGTCTGAAACATGTGACACATCATTCATCCATGTCTTTCAGTGCATATCTCTAAAAGATAGAATTATTTTAAATATAACCAGAATAACTTTTCACACCTAAAAAAATGATCAATAGTTCCTTAACACAATCAAATATTCAAGCGACGTTCAAAGTCTCAGTTATCTTATGCCTTTTTAAAAAAACCTTAAAATAATAACTCAAACAAGGCCCACATATGATGGCTTATTGATATGTCTTTTAATTTTCTTTTGATCTGCAGTTTCCCCTTTGTACTCTTTCTTTCCCTACAATTTATTTGTTCAAGAAACTGGGTTGTTTGCCCATGCAGAATTTGTCACTGTCTGGATTTTGTTGATTTCAACCCTGTAGTATAATTTAAAATGTTCCTTTCTCCTTTGTATTTTCTGTAAATTATTTTTTGTGTGTGTGCGTGAATGATTTGAACTCAGAGGTTTGATCTCAGTTGGGTTCGAGTTTTTTGGCAGGAACACATCATAGGTAGTGTTGCATTCTTCTACCAGGAGGCATGTCGTGTTTGGGTGTCCCTTTGTGTGATGTTAGCAGCCATTGATGTTTAATGCCAAGACTCATTATTTCGTTAGCAGTTGTAAAAAGATGATATTCCAATTCAATAATTCTTCTTCGCTTAATAACTGGAAAGTTTCTATTAAAAAAAAAACAACAACCTTATCTCATCTACCAATTCTGAAAGTTTTAATATGTGTGTCAGACAGCAATGCTCATTTCACCACTGCTGCCTGGCCATAGATGATTGACATAACTCATTAACATGCATTTTGGAGCTATGTGATATGAAAACTGTGTCTTTAAGAGGTGGAATTACACTGTCACTGAGAGGCCTCACATGGGGAGTGGAGTGGGAGTTGAGAAATGATGATGCACATCTTCTAATTCATGTTCTCTTCAAGAGGGGTGTGTTTGTGTGTGGGGGGTATGTGCCAAATATATATAGTTGAATTTACGTAATTTAAATGCAAATGTGATGTGAAATATTATAATTTTTCATATAGTGTTATTTCTATGTACTGTATATTTCTCTCCTCTTAGATTAGAAGTGCCTTTTCATAATCTTAATCAGCCCTAAACTTCTCAAAGCCAACATTCTGCAAAGCAAACTGCCTTTAATCCCCCTCTTTCTCACCTTCCTTTCTGTCCAGCAGCCATTAGTAGTATTCTCTCAACCAAAGCCACAACAGAACGCCTAATACAAACATGTCCTGGCTATATAGCCGAGACGTCCCTTGCCTACTATATTCTAAGCTGTGTTTCTAGGGTCCTATGTTCCTCAAAAAAAAAAAAAAAAAAAAGCCAAGCAAAGCAATTATTATGAAGTTTTTTTTTACATACAAGAAAACTGAATTTAAGAAATAAAATATCTTACTATTGGAAAAAGAGTGAAAAGTGAGTTTAAGCTTGGTTTTTCCCTTTATTTCCCAAACATCTTGTCTACTATCAACTTTTAGTGTAAAAATTTTAAATGAAGTTTAACATATAAACAGGCAGGTACATAAATCATATGTGCACAACTCAATAGATTTTCACAAAATGAATACACCCATGTTTCCAGAGACGGGGTCCAGAAAATGAACTAGAGCCCGAGAAGCTCCCTCATGTTCCTCCCCGTGACCACCTCACCTAACAGTAACCACCACATGAGCTTCTAATGGAATGGATTCATTTTATCTATTTTGGAATATATAAAGGGAATTATACCAAATGTACTTATTTTGTGTTGGCTTCTTTCATATGCTATTACATCAAGAGATTTATCCATCCAGGAACTACATTTCCCAGGCATCCCTGCAGCTAGGTGAGGCCATGTGACTAATTTTGGCCAATAAAATGTGAGGGGAGGTGACATGTGTCTCCACCCAGCCTAGGTGGTTAAGAATCTGGGATGCCTTCTGCACACTATCCCCACCACTTCTGTGAAGACACTTGAGGGCATGTGTTGAGGGTGGCAGAGTTAGTTCAAGCTGGAAGAAACTTGAATCTCCAAGACACTGCTGAGACGAAGAGGGTAACTTAACTGGAAGCATTGATATTTCACTTGTGTGAGCAAAAAATAAATTTATAATGTGCTGAGCCATGAAAATTGGGAGTAATTTGTTACAGCAGCCTACCCTGATTGATACAGTTGATTTGTTGGGTCACTTTACTTTTCAGAACTTTCTCTTTGTCTCTTTTTTCCTCCTTAAAGAAGTGATTTCTTCAGCATAAGCAAAGTAAACTAAACCCAATGAATTGAGGAAATAACAGGAGAATGGGAGGGAAAAAACCAGGGCTATAAAATAGAGGAGTAAAAATGTGAAAGATCAGAAATGCAAGATTGGATTAGGATGAAAAAATGTTCACTTCTCACTTCCTCTGCATTTAAACAATACAAATCTTCTCTTCCAGGCCTCTATTTCTAGATTACTTGGAGATCATACCTTTGTCCATCTCTGATACTATACCAAAATACCACAGACTGGGTAATTTATAAATAATAGAAATGTATTATTTCTCTCAGTTCTGAAGGCTGGGAAATCCAAGATCAAGGTGCTGGCAGGTTTGGTGTCTGGTGAAGGATGCTCTCTCTGCTTCCAAGATGGGGCCTTGTTACATAGTCCTCTGGATGGGATGAATGCTATGTCCTTGCAAGGCAGAGGGACAGAAGGACAAAAGCTCCTACCTAGGTTTCTCCAGTCCTTTTATAAGGGCACCAATTCTATTCATGAGGGATCCATGAGCCCTCATGACTTAATCACCCTAAATGTCCCACCTCTTTGGCAATTAAGTTACAACACATACATTTTGGAGGACACGTTCAGACTATAGCAGATGATGTTGGTACAGGAATTATTCTGGATTCCCCAGGGGGAGACCTCCTATTTACTCCTGACAAATATGTGTAGGGATCCATATTCTTTTAGTGTCAGGGAAGGCAATTAATAAAGAACATTTGGGCTTCTAATCTAGAGCAGAGGTTAGAAAACTTTTTCTGAAATGGGCCAGATAATAAATATTTTAGGTTGTATAAGCTACATACAGTCTCTGTAAAATATTCATTTTTGGGTTTTGTTTTGTTTTGATTTTTTATAAACCTTTAGAAATGGGGAGTCTCTGAGTCTACTCTGGCTTGGGAGGCTGCTGGGAAGAAATAAACTTTTTTTTTAAATGTAAAAATCAGTCTTAGCCATATTAAAGCCATATAAAAGGCTAGATTTGCCCTGTGGGCCATAGTGTGCCAGGACTGTTCTAGAACATTATTCACTTTAATCTGGATCTTTATTTCTCTGTAATTGGTAGCATTGTGGAAAGAACTTGCCTTCTAATCTATAACTTGGAGCAAAACTATATGGGCATCATTCCATTTATGCAGCCAACAAACATGTAAAAAGCTCACCATCTCTGGTCATTAGACAGATGCAAATCAAAACCACATTGAGATACCATCTCAGGCCAGTTAGAGTGGTGATCATTAAATAATCAGGAGACAACAGATGCTGGAGAGGAGGTGGAGAAATAGGAACGTTTTACACTGTTGGTGGGAGTGTAAATTAGTTCAACCATTGCGAAAGACAGTGTGGCGATTCCTCAAGGATCTAGAAATAGAAATAACATTTGACCCAGCAATCTCATTACTGGCATATACCCAAAAGATTATAAAACATTCTATTATAAAGACACATACACACGTATGTTCATTGTGGCATTGTTTACAATAGCAAAGACTTGGAACAAACCCAAATGCCCATCAATGAGAGACTGGATAAAGAAAATGTGGCACATATACACAGTGGAATACTATGCAGCCATAAAAAGGGATGATTTCATGTCCTTTGCCCATGGATGAAGCTGAAACCATCATTCTCAGCAAACTGACACAAGAACAGAAAACCAAACACCGCATGTTCTCTCTCATAAGTGGGTGTTGAACAATGAGAATACATGGACACAGGGAAGGGAATATCATAAACTGAGGCCTGTTGGGGGCTGGGGGGACTAGGGGAGGGATAACAAGGGTTGGGGAAATTGGGGAGGGACAACATTAGGAGAAATACCTAATGTAGATGACAGAAGGATGGATGCAGCAAACCACCATGGCAAGTGTACACCTATGTAACAAACCTGCATGATCTGCACATGTACCCCAGAACTTAAAGGATAATAATAAATAAATAAATAGGGGTCATTCATTGGATCTGTTAGAAACTTAAAGTGGCTCTCTTTCAGTTTCTCAGAACTACCACTCCTGCGTGAGATTTCTGGTGAAGACTCTACACAGGCAGATGAACAGTTGCTGTGGCTCATAACAGACCTTGCTTCATAACAGGTTGATATGTGCCACAGAACCCATAAAGAATAACTCCCCAAAGCCCTCTTGCAACAGAGTACATCCTGGGTGATATCAACAGGAAGATGGCTCATTCAGATTATCATGCATTCCACCCTAGTACCACTTTAAGATGGTAATGTTTTCAATCAATTCTAAACCAGGAGCTGGAAGACAGACTTCTCATCCACAGAATCCTCTGAGTATGCAGCCACTGAGTTCCCACACCCCTCATTAGTGCACTGCATTCTACTTCTTGCATTAGGGCCAATTTGAGGCCCCTGGGAAGATGTTATAAGCCACTGTAGACACTTTACCCAGACATCTTTGTTTAGTGCTTGCATAGCGCTTTAACTCCCAGCTGCTCCAAGTGTGGTCCTGGGACCAGCAGCATCCACATCCCATGGAAACTTGATAAAAATTCAGACCTGGGGCCCCACCTCAGGTTTATAAATCAGAATTTGTATTGTTAACAATATCCCCTGGTGAGTAGTGTGCATATTAAAGCTTAAGGAACACTCCTCCGATATTCACTTTGTAGACAGTTCAGCTACCGTCTCCTCAACCCTGGCTATACATTTGAACCAATTGAGAATCTGGTTTTTTTTTAAAGCGCGAACACCGTCCCCCACTACCACAAGTTATGCAGCCGAGTTTCCCACATTTGGGGAAATCACAGGGATCAGCACATCCAGAGTGCAACGGATAAGCCTCACCCTGGGAAAACCACCTTCATGATCATGGTACCTCCCCTCCCAGTTAAGCATATGAATTGAGAATCTTTAAACGTGCAGATGCCTGAGTCTCCCGACCCCTCACAGTTTCTATATCAATTGTTCTCAGTGCCGGCAAATTAGAATCACCTTGTTGTATTAATACTTTAAAATCACTTGGGTCCTACCTCAAACAAATTAAATCAGAATCTCTAAGGTGAGTGTTTGGTTTAGAAAATCTGCCTCGGCCCCAGGCCTGGCCATGTGGCCAGGTTCCATAAACCTGCTGTATTTTAGTATGTGCTCCCTTTAGTAAGACTTTATGATTAGGCCACTTTCCAGCTGTATATTTCTGCGTAACAAGCTGCCGTTCCAGAGCTCAACGGCTTAAAACAACAGCAAACATTTATTTAGCTCTTGACTGCAATTTCGGCAAGGCTCAGCAAGGACAGTTCATCTCTGCGTTACTCAGCGTTAGCTGAGGCAGCCCACCTGGGGACTGAAAAATTCATTTTCAAGGAGGCATGCTCACATGGCTGGCAAAATTTTTTTTTAATTATTATTATTTGGGAGCTCAGCCAGTGTGGTGGTCTGGAAGCCTTGGCTCCTCTCCACGTGGTCATCTCCATGGGCTACTTGAGCTTCCTCCCAGCATGGTGGCTGGGTTCTTAGAGTGAGTGTTTCACAGAAGAACCAGGTGAAGCCCTATCGCCTTCTGTGACCTAACCTCAGAAGCCATATTGCCTTTCTTCTGCCACGATCACAAGATTCAAGGGGAGAAAACAAGTGAGAGGACTATAAACTCACAATATACAAAACAGCATGTGGGCTGAAACAGTGTTGCAGCTATCTTTGAAAAATATAACCTGCCATAGGCCACCTAGAGCATGTTTGAGTGATGATAAAATCATCAGTGGCAGAGCTGCCCCATCAGCGTAATCACTCAGACACAAATGCCTCAATATTCAGAGAGAAGTGAGGTCTGGCTCCAATATCTAGAGGTTTGCTCTAAAATGTAGTGTATCAATAGAGAATCTGAGGTATAGTAAGACCAGCAGATCAGGAGATGACTGCCTTGAAATGCTAGTTTGCTATTCAGAGTTCCGAGAGGAGAGAACATGACACATCACAGGAGGCCACTCAAGAAAACACTGAGGTTGGTTACAGGCAGAGAATTTTCCTGTGGGCAGGTGCCTTTATTATGGTTTCTACAGAAAGTAACCACTGAGGCAGGGTACGACGTTTAAGATCGGCTAGTTTTAATATTTCAGCAGGCTCTGGGGTATAAGGACTATCCGTATTTTGTGGTACCAGGCCCTAAGGTTACTAGGGCAGGTAGATAATGGCCTGGAGTGTGAGATCCAGATAGAGGTGGTGGTTGAGGTATAGGCTCTGGATTGTTGGTTTGTATTTGCCAAGCATGTTCATAAACAAGTTGCTTGCCCCTGGGAGAAGCAGTCCCTCCAGCGGTCAGCAAGACCTCTGATGTCAAAGCACTGGTATCTAGAAGGTAACATACATGGTGAATACAAGGCTCCAGTAGGATGCATGTCCTCCTTGGAATTCTGTTTTTGTTTTTTGAATCTCATAGAGTGACAACTGTCATGCAGTCATCTGATTAGTAACCCCTGCCATTTCATGGCCTAATAGGCTGACACTCTTCTTTGTCTTAGACAAGTAGGGAATTTATTGGCTGCTCACTCCAAAGCTACATTTTTTAATATCCAAAAAGAAGATTTAGGTCTGGCAATGGAGAGGATTAAATGGTATTGCAAGGTTTCCAGAAGTACACACACACACGCACAAACTATACATAATTCCATTATAAATAATTAACTGGGGGCCGAGTGTGGTGGCTCACGCCAGTAATCCCAGCACTTTAGGAGGCCAAGGCAGGAGGATCACCTGGGGTCAGGAGTTCAAGATCAGCCTGACCAACATGGTGAAACCCTGTCTCTACTAAAAATACAAAAATTAGCTAGACATGGCAGCAGGCGCCTGTAATCCCAGCTACTCAGGAGGCTGAGGCAAGAGAATTGCTTGAACCTAGGAGGTGGAGGTTGCAGTGAGCCGAGATTGCATCATTGCACTCCAGCCTGGGCAACAAGAGCAAAACTCCATCTCAAAAACAACACAAAAAATTAACTGGGAAGGGTAGGCAATTCTCTGCTTATAGAATCTACTGGATACCTCTTTTAAGAAAGCTCACTGAGTATGACCAGAGAGTGAAGTGTGATAGGATTATTAGAGTTTCTCTATTCTAGAATTTTCCCTCACAGTCCACTAAAGAGGATTCAGATTCTAACCACTAAACTCACTTGTACCATAAAGGGAAAAGCTTCCTCCTGGCCTCCCTATGTGTCTTGGGCTTCCTCACAGCATGGCAGCTGAGTTGGGAGAATGAGTAGCCAATGTGAGAGCATTCTAAGAAGCAGGAGGCAGAAGCAGCTAGCCCTCCACAGGCTAGGCCTGGAGCTGGCGCAGCAACTCCTCCATCACATTCTATTGGGTAAGCAATCATCGGGCCACCCTAGATTCTAGGGAGGGGAAATAAATTCTACCTCTCCGTAGGGAGTGAAAAAGAATCTGCAGTCATCTTTAATCTACCACATACAGTGAAGCCAAATAAAAGAGGAACAAAATTTCTCTTTTAGATTCTGAAAGCTCCAGAAACATGGGGAATATAGACTTGGCCTATATCAGGAATGAAGCTATGGCTTGATGCTGATGTTATCTTTTTTTTTTACTCTGCTTGGAAAAGTAACATTTTACTGCTTATCCTTAATTCATAACTTTACCAGGATGTGCTAAAGTGTGTCTTTTCTCATTAATCACATTTGGAGCTCGGAGCACTCTTATCTGCAAACCAAGTCTTTTGTCAAACAAGCAAAGTTTTCAATTACGAGTGTGATTAACTCCCTTCCATCTGTTCCATCTTCTCCATCTGGAATGCCTATTAGTCTCACTTAGGCCTCCAAGATCTGGCCTCCAAATCTTTTTTTCTCCTCATGATTTCTATTTCTGTGTTCTTTCTGCTTTGAGAAAGAGCTTTTCATTTTATATTTCAGCTCCGCAGCCACTAATTCAATTGTCAGCAATGACCATTGCTTTCCCTCTATTTGCCTGTTTATTGTAGGTGGGGACCACGTCTAACTTTTTAAAAAATTCCTAAGTTCAGACTGGCCTTTGCCTCTAATGTGTTGGGTGTGTGCGTGTGTGTCTGTGTGTGTCTGTGTGAGCATGGCTGGGCGGATATAGCATAGGTACACAGATATTTGTGCTTACCCGTAGTATTTATGAAAGCTAAGAAAGCACCTCCCCCTTGTCCCAATATTAGGATATGCCCTTCAAAACTAATTACAGCTTCTCAACATGCTCTTTAATATAATTAACATGAATGATTAAGCTTTAAAATATAATGTAATATTTTAAAGGTGTATACATCTGGTAAGGACAAAATAAGAATCTTCCCGTATAAGGGATAGTCTATGTACTCTCCCACAAAAGGAATAATTATAATATTTTAATAGAAATACAAAGATGCAAAGTGATAAAATAGTCAAAGTTACTATATGCATGCTCCTCAGAGATTAAGCCTGTATGGGTTTCATCGCTTTTTTTATTTTTGGTTTTTTTTTTGAGACAGAGTCTCACTCTGTCACTCAGGCTAGAGGGCAGTGGTGCCATCTCAGCTCACTGCAACCTCTGCCTCTCAGGTTCAAGCGATTCTCCTGCCTCAGCCTCCCAAGCAGCTGAGATTACAGGCGTGCACCACCATGCCCAGCTAATTTTTGTATTCTTGGTAGAGACGGGGTTTCACCGTATTGGCCAGCCTGGTCTCAAACTCCTGACCTCAAGTGATACATCTGCCTCAGCCTCCCAAAGTTCTGGGATTGCAGGTGTGAGCCACCACGCTCAGACAGTTTTCCTCACTTCTAAGTCTCTGCCTGTAATTATTTTTCTGAACAATTGATCTCTTATGTTTGTTGAGTTTCTGAGAATAAAAGGAGAACATGGAGTCACATGTTCAAACTGTCTCTACAAAACATAACGTTCTT
The DNA here is from genome assembly GCF_001604975.1 of Cebus imitator. NCBI lineage: Eukaryota > Metazoa > Chordata > Mammalia > Primates > Cebidae > Cebus > Cebus imitator. The sequence goes on from NW_016107561.1 coordinate 501,289, forward strand.
ATTGCAGGTTAGTAAATCAACACTCTAAACTTCATTTAAATTTCCCTTTGTGGCTGGTGCGAGTGCAGTGGTGTTTAAAATTAATTGATCACAACCAGATTTCCTTGTTCCTTCTCCACTCCCACTGCTTCACTTGACTAGCCTTTAAAAAAGAAAAGAAAAGGCCGGGCGCGCTGGCTCAAGCCTGTAATCCCAGCACTTTGGGAGACCGAGGCGGGTGGATCACGAGGTCAAGAGATCGAGACCATCCTGGTCAACATGGTGAAACCCCGTCTCTACTAAAAATACAAAAAATTAGCTGGGCATGGTGGTGCGTGCCTGTAATCCCAGCTACTCAGGAGGTTGAGGCAGGAGAATTGCCTGAACCCAGGAGGCGGAGGTTGCGGTGAGCCGAGATCGCACCATTGCACTCCAGCCTGGGTAACATGAGTGAAACTCCGTCTCAAAAAAAAAATTACGTTTCCTCTCTCTCGGGGGAGTGAGAAGCAGTCAAAACTTTCTCTCTGTCCTCTACCTTCTATTTGTCTCCCGCCCACCCCACCTGAAGCCTGGTGGCCAATGAGACGGGGCTGGGGAGCAAGAATCTTGGGAGCTAACAACCTTGCATCCCTGCCCTGAGTCTGCACCCTTGTTCTCTGGACTTGGAGGATTTTCAAAGCTGACTTCGTTTCTGGTGGGGCACTTCCTTAGGTTTCTTATTGGTTCCTCCCTTGGAATACCAGGCTGCAGCTCCCTGTACTTGGACCATGCTCTGCTACCGGCAGCCCCTGATGAAACCCTCCTCAGCTTCTGCATCCTACGATACACCTTGAACCACATCCAGGTCTAGTCACTGGGCCCCAACCAGGAAATACTTGCAATGGGATCCATTATAAAATAAACCCAGGCCAGATGCTCCTATGGACTACCCTCTACCCACAGGAAGCATGCCCTCTACCCTCTTACGCACAACTGCTTTCTGGTACAGCCACTGGAGTCACCTTCCACCAAACGGGAAGCTCCCACTTTTACTTTCAGCCTTGAGTCTTCTCAGCATGGGACACATGGCCTCTCTGTCAAAGCTGTGGGGGTTAAGACCTTCAGTGAACCAGTAAATGGTACAGTCATTCCACCAGTTTTGACATAGTGAGGGGAAACTGACCAGAGGTAGTCTTTTCAAATGACTGACACTTAACAGTATTACTCAACATAGCAAAGAACTATTCACTTTAATCTATCTAAACTAAATATTCCATATTAATTAATATTCATAAGTATTTATTTGGGGTGGGATAGAAGCCACAGTGACTTAATCTCTGTGGGGCCTTAGTCACCTTAGTTGGTGACTGATGGACCAGCACAGTGGGTGAACATCAGTAGGTATGGACGTTCCCTCCTTCCCTAGTATCTGGATTGGATCTTGTGACAGGGCTTTGTGTAAAGGAGGTCCAGGACTTCTGGCTGGCAACTTGGCCAGCCAGCATCAGGCAAGCATAGCTGTAACACGCACTCCCCTGTGTTGAGAGCAAGTCCCATTAAGCTATGCACACCCATGGTTCTTATTCCCTATATGAGGAGCTTCTCTGATATTGATACTCCCATGAGTCTTGTTGCTCACCTCCTGGCTAGGATTGGATCAAATTAGCCAACCCTAATCTATACTGACCCTAGATATGATTAGTACACATATTGGCTCTGCTGCCCACCTTCCCTAACTTGCCACAGACAGGTTTTGTGGATTTGTAAACCAGGCAGCCCTCACAAATTGGTGATGATAATATGTAAGGAGTGGGCAGGCTTTATGTATTGACAGAGACATGTGACCAGAACTGGAACTTAAAAGTCACCATTCATATGTTTATTACCCTCAAGCTCCACCAAACAAGTGTGCTGAGTAGATCCCACTCAGCATGCTTCTCTCTAGGCTGGAGGTGAGGGTAAGCAAAACTTTTCCTTTCTCCAAGGTGTTGATGAAATGAAGGGGAAAAAATGTGCATCCCTTTTATACCTAAGAAGTGTAAAAGTGTTGGCTGGATAAGCAACCAGTTCTTTTGTATGGATGACCTAGAACCTCAATATGAAATGTGGGAGAACTCAGCATCTGTTGTTTTGTTTTAAGCCTGTGGCGGTATTGCTGGAAATGCAAGACAAAGATTCTCGTTTTAATATTCTTTTGAATGTTGCTATTCTGTTTAAAGAGGAAGACATTAAATTTTGCAAAAAAAAGAACTTTTCATGAAGCATTTGCAAAATCAATGAAATATAAACAAGCAATAGATACGATTTAAGAAGAGCATACTTACTTTGATGACTTGAAGATCCAACAGATACTGTTGTTAATAAGCCCACTGACATTATTTTAATAAGCCAGCATCCCTGGGAATAATTTTGAAAAGAAAGAAAAAGAAAAAAAATTGGCTTTTTTCTCTGTCTTTGCTGCTGAGATTATTCAAATACTAAAAAATAAAGCTAAGCATTAATAGCTTGTTCTATTTTTCAGTGAAATAAAGTCATCTTCATAATTATCTTTTCACTTCAACCCTACATATATCATAGATTTGAACATCTAGCTGATACTTGATAAACAGCTTTAAGTATGAGAGTTTCAAATTGACCTTTGATGTCTGACTCACCCTTAATTATTGATTAGAGATATGCCACCTGTCTCTGTTGCATCTTTATTACCAGGAGTAGCAATGATCAGTAATCCTATCTCATGCTGTAATTGCCTACAAATTTGTTCTCTGTATTTCCTAATTTTGTAAATGATATTTGATTTGGTGATCCTGGACACCAAATACTTTGAAATCTCTATACACCAGAAAAGTAGATTAACTTAACAGCATAATGCGTTTTACTTATTTTTAGGTCTATTATTAGAATTTAGTAAATTTAGCAGTAAAAATAGGAAAAAATTTAGAATGCATTTTTAGTCTATCAACCAACTCTTAGATTGGCTAAAAAAAAGTTGGAAGATTAAAACATACATCTCTGGGAAGAGTATGGTGAAACAGGCAGCCTAATAAAAAGTCTGATAAAATCATAAGTTGCCATGAACTTGGTAGACAGGCAAAGCAATTGTAGAATTTTTATCAAAATTTAAAATTCTTCTTTTTTTTTTGAGACAAAGTCTTGCTCTGTTGCCCAGACTGGAAGTGCAGTGGCATGATCTCCACTCACTGCAACCTCCACCTCCTGGGTTCAAGAGATTGTCCCTAGTAGCTGGCATTACAGGCACCTGCCACCATGCCCAGCTAATTTTTTGTGTTTTTAGTGGAGATGGGGTTTCACCATGTTGGCTGGTCTTGAACTCCAGACCTCAAATGATCCACCTGCCTCAGCCTCCCAAAGTGTTGGACTTACAGGCATGAGCCACTGCACCTGGACAAAATTTAAAATTCTTATACTCTTTGACTCAGTTTTATAGAAATAAAAGCTCAACAACATGAATATGTTATTAATCACTTAATTATCTCCTTCCTTTTTTGTAGAAGTACATCCAAAAAAAAATTTCCTGCAAGAGAACTGGACAAGAATGTGAGTGGTGGGGCTGAGAATGTTCATGAAACACCCTTCATGTTTCATACAATTCCAAAAGAAATAGCTTTTATCCTAGAGATGTCGATTTTATGTTGTTCAACGTATGCATTTCCCTGGAATACTAAGACTGCATTTATTCAAAATGTATAGTAATGAATAATAAGAAGCATTTATTCAAAAAATCGTTCTTATTTACCACCAGGGAAGTTTTCTTAGGTTAGCCCCTCTCTCCAGTCTACAACTGTATAATTTGAATTTTCCTTGATATCTCTTTACAAAGATTCTGGGAAAATTAGTAACATGGAATTTGAAGAAAGAAGTGAAAAGCCCCCAAAATAACTGTTGAACAGATGATAATGTTTAAAAATATTTGTTTCCGTACAAAATTTACAAAAATATTTGTAACATTCTGTCAAAACAAAACCCGGGGATGTGCAAGCTCTTGACTTTCTTCTACTTTGCTTGCAATTCTGTCAAGCTGCCACCAGCTGGCCCGCTCTAGCTAGATTAAATAGGAAATGTGTCTGTTTTTGGTGTTTTGTTTGTTTTGTTTTGTTTTCATCCACAAGAGCTACTGCACTCCCCCCATGCCTACTAGTCTTTATTTTAAAAATAAAAATCATTTCTAAAAATATACTTCTTTTTTAAGAACACTTATTCTGTAATACTCTGCTAGGTATTTGTGTGGGAATAAAGTCCAAAAACTTATAATAACAAAAATATCAGTTTCTGCTTTCAAGAATAAGCCTCAGAGGGTATGGTGGAATTCAGACGAGGGAATCTGATGGCAAAGGCTATGGGAAATGCATGCCACGTGGAAGACAATGCAAAGCAGAATGAGAATGAGATATCATTCCATGTGCTATCTGCTGAATGGACATCACCAACAAAAAGACACAGCTGGTCGGGCACGGTGGCTCACGCCTGTAATCCCAGAACTTTGGGAGGCCTAGGCGGGTGGATAAGCTGAGGTCAGACGTTCAAGACCAGACTGGCCAACATGAGAAAACCCGTCTATACTAAAAATACAACAAATTATCCAGGCATGGTGGTGGGTGCCTGTAATCCCAGCTACTCAAGAGGCTGAGGTGGAAGAATCTCTTGAACCTGGGAGGCACAGGTTGCAGTGAGCCAAGATCGTGCCACTTCCCTCCAGCCTGGACAAAAGTGAAACTCAGTCTCAAAAAAAAAAAAGACATTTGCTATCAAATGTGTGGGAAAACAGATACAGGCACATAGTACATGTAACATAAACTAGTAATCATTTGGGGAAAAATATGACAGTCTGTATTACAAAAGGTACTCAAGTGTTTATAGCTTTGTTCCAATAATTCTACAAAATAGGAAGATAACTAGGAAAACACTGGGATATTAACAATGATAGCCAAACATACATGACAATTATCCAAATTAAAGGAGGCCAAGGAAACTAACAACTAAAGGCAATATTTGACCTTAGACTGAATCCTGTACGGGAGGAAAAGAACCACTGCTCTAAAGAAAATTATTGGGTCAACTGATGGAATTTGGGTATTCTCTGTAGATCAGATAAAGCAATATATTAATATAGGTTTGCAGGTTGATAACTGTAGTAACAGGAGTGAATATCCTTATTCTTAGAATATATGCTATAAAGTATTTAGGAGTAAAGGACCATAATGTATGTAATTTACCTAAAATTGTTCCTGCTGGGTGCAATGGCTCACGCCTGTAATCCCAACATTTTGGGAGACCAAGGCAGGCGGGTCACTTGAGCTCAGGAGTTTGAGACCAGCCTGGACAACATGGTGAAACCCGGTACTAAAATACAAAAATTAGCTGGGTGTGGTGGCATGCACCTGTAATCCCAGCTACTTGAGAGGCTGAGGCACAAGAATCACTTGAACCCAGGAGATGGAAGCTGAAGTGAGCCACGGTCATGCCACTGAGAATAAATAAGTAAATAAAAAATAAATAAGTAAATAAAGCAAGTCAGGTAAAATGTTAATAGGAGGTCAATCTGGGAAAGGGGTTTATGGATTGTCCGTTTAATGTTTTTACTTCTTTAACATTTTTAAGTTTGATATTATTTCCAAAATTGTTTTAAAAGAATTTCCCTTAAGAAAAAAAGTAGTCAAAGAATGTGTGAATGAAAATAAGTATATTTATATTTACTTATGATATTAAGCAAAATATTTGAAAGTATTCCTAGCTCCAGCCAGGCCAGTCAATGGGTTCCTGCTCTGACCTTCTTCCCCAGCACACCCTTCCCCAGCTCCCACGCTCCCAGGTTCTAGCTTCTCAGGGACTTCCCACACACATCTCCTGATGCCACCTTCTCTTCTTCTGGATCTGGCTCCCAAAGCTACAGCCCAGGATCCCCCTGTCCCAACAGCACGCCCAGGAGACCAAGGCCAGCTCAGCAAATGCCCCACCCTCACAGGCGGCTTCTTGAGGTTTCTACTTCATGGCAGCATAGAGTGCACAGACTAAACGTTTTCTCCCCTCAGCCTTCCCGTCCCTTCATTCCCCTCTTTATCCAGGTTGCATCCACGGCCCTTCATTGCAACAGTGTTCCCTCCTATACATGAAACTCCCCTGCCCCTTGTCTTTGTCCATTTAGCAAAATCCCTTTATGATAAAGTCCAGTCCTTATGCCTGAAAGAAAGGCCCTTGGTGATGTGGCCCCACCCTCCTCTCTCTGGGTGCACCAGCTGGCATTGTTGCATTCAGCTTCTTGAACAGCTGTGCCCATCCCTCCATGGGGAAGGCTGTTCCATCTGCTTGGTGCTCTTTCACTCTGCAATCCCTATTAACCCATTCTTCTTTTCTTTCAGATCTTAGCTCAATTTCCACTTTTGCAAGAGAGCAGCTTCTGGCCTCCCTGGGCAGAACAAATCCCTCCATTCCGGGCTCTCTTAACACTACACATCTCTCTTCCTAACCAGAACACATTTTAGATAGACTTCACATTTGTGAGCTCTAAGAAGGCGGAAGCGTGTCTCCTTTGCTCACTGTGGCATTACCAGCGAACTCCACATTCATTGAATGGCACACGCACGGGAGGCATGTGGCAACATGCTATGAGTGTGGGGCTACCTCCCCATGGGAGAAGAGGACTGGGATACTTATTTGGTTTGTGGGCCAAGACAACAAAGCCAACCACCTGCTCCTGGTAGTGACGGAGTTCAGAACATACCACCCCAAATTATGCCACTGTGGCGTATTAATTATTCTGAGCTAAAGGAACTTGAGAAACAGCAGATGCAGAAAAGTCTTTCTGATCTCCCTCACTCTTTTGACCTAAAAGCAAGTCATAAAGTTTCCGGTAAGAAAGGTGCCTTCTCTGTACCATGAAGAGAAGAGCATTCTTATTACCAGAGATTAGGAGTCAATGGAAAATTGATCTGTACAAACCTGCTAAAATAACCCTTATCATCCATTAGCCCCCTATATTTTCTAGACACTTTTCCACAATGTACTGCCTAAAACCTTTTGTCCTGTCACTTCTCTGCAAATGTATCCTCTGCTTTAAAAAAAAAGAAAAAAAATTCATACAATATAAGCTCTGGGCCCTGACTGTTTCCTTGGGTGTTTATTTTTCTTATGAGCATTCCCTTATGCCTGTAAAAATATTCAATAAAATCTGTATGCCTTCTTACTGTTACTCTGTCTGATGGCAGTTTAATTCTCAGGCCCAGCACCAGAACCTGGGAAGGTAGATGGAGTCTTCCTCCCCTATAGCGGAACATGGCTGCTGCCAGCCTGTCTGCCTACTTGGCTGGAGCTAACTCAGGAGCTGAGAGTGTGCTGTACCTGAAGACTCCAGACATCAGCTTCCAACTGACTGATGCGGCTAACAAGGTGAAAGTGAGGAGTGGAGACTCATCCTCAGGCATTCTCTCTGGCAAAGGGGAAGACACTCTGATTTAATGGAACATATGTGGTCAGAGCTTGGCTAATGTCTGAATCCTAGCTGCAGCTGGTTGTACATATTTAGTGGGCTTCGTACAGAGTGCCTTAGTCATTAGCAGGTAGGGTTGGAGGGTCAATGCCCATTATTAATATCATTTGGCAGGGACCGAGATGCTGAAGCTGACCCTGAAACAGTAACCTTTTATAACATCATGCGTCATTGACACTTTTGTGTGTAAATGTTTATTAGATCATTATGGAGTTTAGAAGGGATATGGGGCAGATGGAGAAAGCCTACAGGTTTGTAAGTAAAGAGAAGGCACAGTGATTTTGGATGGGAAAGCCAAAAGCAAAACTAACACAATGCGTTATAAGTAAGAACATATAAACCATCTCTTGGCAAGTGAGAAGAGAAGATATGATATGTCCATCCATTGACTCAACCTCGCTACAATTTGATTTGTTTTAGATGTGTGTCTTATTCATTCTTTTGCCTCATTTTCTTCTGGCTTAGCCAGTTCAAAAAGAATTGTGTTTATTTTACACTGAGAAGTTGGATCCCTTGGGTTTCTATTTCCTTTGAGGAGCACAAGAACCAAAAAGGAATGAATTCTGAACACCCTGAGAAAACAGATTTGTGGAAATACACAGGAGACAGTGTTCAAGAAGAGTTTATTCAAGTGAAAGTGGAGTCTTTATTGCCCTGCCAAGGACAATGAATCCTGTGGTGTATCCCCACGGTTCAGCATCCACCCTCCCAGCCAAGAGGGGCCTATCCTCTCCTCCAGGCTGCTCAGGAAGGCTGGTGCCGTGAGGTCTTGCTATTCATAGGCTCATTATTCAGCACCTGGCTTCTGCCTCCACTCTGCTCCTGCCTGTCCACCACTATTTGGCCATTTCACTGCTCGCCTGCATTGCTGCCAGAAAGTGGGTGGCAGGGAAAATTAAAGGAGCGAAACCATGGACCAGCCATTGTTGCCACTGCCAAACAGACGTCATGAATGATTGCGCTGAAAGGGAAGCGGATGCTCGTGCCCCAAGTGAAGGTTCAGGATATGCTGAGAATTCTGAGGACTCATCCTGTCTTTATCCAGCATGGAAATTTGAAATTTGACTGTTGGCTATGCCTAGATCAGAAGGACGGTGGAACTTAACAAGCAATTGCTTTGAGAATTCAACTTTTAGGACTGAAGGAAGAAGGAAAGATGGAGAAATAGTGGATCTGTGTACTGGGCAGACCACCCTCTTCCTGAAAAAACTGCCCACAGACTCCTAATGCGAAGGTAGCCAAAAGATTTCTATCACATGGCACTGACTCACCAGCACCACATTTGATGAGTCCAGGAGGAGCCACCCAGCTCAGCAGCCCTTTAGTCAGTGCACGGGCTTGCAATCAGCCTAGGAAAAATTGGGCCTGGGGATTTTGGGGAATTTGAATTAAGAAAACTAGAAGAGGGCCAGGCCGCATGCTTGCAATCCAAGCATTTTGGGAGGCCAAGGTAGGCAGATCACTTGAGGCCAGGAGTTCAAGACCTGCCTTGCCAACAATGGTGAAACCCCATCTCTACTAAAAATGCAAAAATTGGCCAGGCATGGTGGTGCACGCTTGTAATCCCAGCTACTCAGGAGGCTGTGGTGGGCAGATTGTTTCCGTCTAAGAGTCAGAGATGGTAATGAGCCAAGATTGCATCACTGCCTGCTCAACCTGGGCAACAGATAGAAACCCTATCTCCTTTTTAAAAATTTTTAACTAAATATTAAAAAACTGGGCCACATTCCAGCAGCAAGTATGACAAGTAGATAATCTAACGAAAATAATGGCTGGAGAAAAGTCGGCTTCTTAGCATATAAGGAAGTGGTGTTAATGGCAGTGTAAAGATCTGACATCCCTGTTGGTGTCTCTATAGCTGTTTTAAGAATCTACGGGTTTTTTTTTTTTTTTTTTTGAGATAGTCTCACTCTGTTGCTTAGGCCGGAATGCAGTGGCGTGATCTCAGCTCACTGCAACCTCTGCTTCCTGGGTTCAAGCAACTCTCCTGCCTCAGCTTCCCAAGCACCTAGGATTACAGGTGTGTACCACCATGCCTAATTTTTTTTTTTTCTTTTTTTGAGACGGAGTTTCACTCTTGTTACCCAGGCTGGAGTGCAACGGCGCGGTCTCGTCTCACCGCAACATCCACCTCCTGGGTTCAAGCAATTCTCCTGCCTCAGCCTCCCGAGTAGCTGGGACTACAGGCATGCACCACCATGCCCAGCTAATTTTTGTATTTTAGTAGAGATGGGGTTTCATCATGTTGACCAGGATGGTCTCGATCTCTTGACCTCGTGATCCACTCGCCTCGGCCTCCCAAAGTGCTGGGATTATAGGCGTGAGCCACCGCGCCCAGCCAATTTTTGTATTTTTAGTGGAGATGGGGTTTCATCATGTTGGTCAGGCTGGTCTCAAACTCCTGACTTCAAATGATCCACCCACGTTGGACACCCAATGTGCTGGGATTACAGGCGTGAGCCACTGCACCCAACCAAGAATCTGCATTTTTAACTGAGTACAGGGGCTCTTGGGAGACTGAGGTGGGAATATTGCTTAAGGACAGCAGTTCAAGATCAGCCTAAGCAGTAAAGAGAGACCTTATCTCAAAAAATAAATTAATTAATTAAAAAGTTTTTAAAGTATCTGCATTTGTGCTTGTGCAATTTTCCAGTGATTATCATGAAAACAACAGAAGATCTAATGCATCCCTGGAACTGAGATAGAAGATCAGCTGGACTTGTCTTCTGAGCCTCAGTCTCCCTGCTGCTGATCAAGACAGAATGTGGTACCAGCTAGAACCAAGATGATGATGAAAGTGACCTCTTACCCTCATTGCTTATTTGCATTTGCCAAAGACACTCCCATCAGCGCCTTGACAGTTTACAAATGCTGTGGCAATGAACCAAAAGTTACCTTGTATGGTTCTGGGAACTCTCTACCCCTTGTTCATGAATAACCTTGACCTGCCCCTTATTTAGGATATAGGTAAGAGTGGGTATAAGCAGAGCTAGCCAGCAATCCACAGATCCTCTTCTGTGCTACTCTACCCATGGGATGGCCCTGTTTGTCTACAGAGCAGCCATTTTGTGGACACTGTTGCTCTAATAAACATGCTTTCTTTCACTCTTGTCTCACTCTTGGATTCTGTCGTGAGCAAAGCCACAAACCCTCACAGGCTGAGCCCCAATTTTGTAGTTTGCCTGTATCAGAATGACAACTCCAGGAATTAAACAGTAGAGATGTCTGCTTTGGGGAAGCCGAGGAAGACAGAGCAAGCTGTTGTCCCTTCACCCTTTAAAGTCAATGATGGCTGGGTGCAGTGGCTCCTACCTGTAATCCCAGCACTTTGGGAGGTCGAGGTGCACAGATCACCTGAGCCGAGGAATTTGAGACCAGTCTGGGTAACATCACAGTTAAACCCCTTCTCTACAAAAATATTTTTAAAAAAATTGCCAGGCATGACGGTGTGCACCTGCAGTCCCAGCTACTTGGGAGGCTGAGGTGAGAGGCTCATCTGAGCTCAGGAGGTTGAGGTTGCAGCAAGCTGTGATTGTGTCACTGCACTCCAGCCTGGGTGACAGAGTGAGAATCTGTCTCAAAAAAAAAAAAAAAGAAAAGAAAGAAATAAAGAAAGTCAATGGCTACTTGATTACCTAAATCCAGTCTCACATTCCCCTTCTGCACATTCTATAGAAAATAAAATGACATAGTGAAGGGGCACTCATCAAAGATAGGACATAGATGAATTTTGTCTTCTCTATTCCGTAGTTTTTCTTTATTTCTACCTTTATTTAATGTTTTAATGAAGAATAGTATACATACATAATAAATATCAATACAAATAAACTAGAAAATTTAGAAGAAATGGATAAATTCCTGGACACATACACCCTCCCAAGACTGAATCAGGAAGAAGCTGAATCTTTGAATAGACCAATAACAAGTTCTGAAACTGAGACAGTGAGAAATAGCTTACCAACCAAAAAAATCCCAGGACCAGATGGATTTACAGCTGAATCCTACTAGAAGTACAAAGAGGAGCTGATACTCTTTTTTCTGAAGTTATTCCAAAAAATTGAAAAGCAGGGTCTCCTCCATGACTCATTCTACAAGGCCAGCATCATCCTGACACTAAAACCTGGCAGAGATACAACAGAAAAAGAAAACTTCAGGCCAATAACCCTGATAAATAGCAATGCAAAAATTCTTGATAAAATATTGGCAAACCAAATACAGCAACACATCAAAAAATTTATCCAGCATGATCAAGTCAGCTTCATCCAGTGGATGCAGGGCTGGTTCAATGTATGCATATAAGTAAATGTAATTCATCACAGAAGCAGAACTAATGACAATAACCACATGATTATCTCAATAGATGCAGAAAAGGCCTTCGATAAAATTCAGCATCCCTTCGTGTTAAAAACTCTCAATAAATTAGGCATTGAAGGAACATACATCAAAATAATAAGAGCCATTTATAACAAACCCATAGTCAATATCATACTGAATAGGCAGAAGCTGGAAGCATTCCCTTTGAAAATCAGCACAAGACAAGGATGCCCTCTCTCACCACTTCTGTTCAACATAGTATTGGAAGTTCTGGCCAGGTAAGCAGGCAAGGGAAAGAAATAAACGGTACTCAGAAAGGAAGACAGGAAGGCAAATTGTCTTTTTCTGCAGATGACATGATCCTTTATCTAGAAAACCCCATCATTTCAGGCCAAAAATTCCTTAAGCTGATAAGCAACTTCAGGAAAGTCTCAAGATACAAAATCAATGTGCAAAAGTCACAAGCATTCCTATACACCAATAACAGACTGGCAGAGAGCCAAATCATGAATGAACTCCCATTCACAACTGTTGCAAAGAGAATAAAATACCTAAGAATACAGCTAACAAGGGAAGTGAAGGACCTCTTCAAGAAAGAACTACAAACCACTGCTCAAAAAATCAGAGAGGACACAAACAAATGGAAAAACATTCCATCCTCACGGATAGGAAGAATCAATATCATGAAAATGTCCATACTGCCCAAAATAATTTATAGATTCAATGCTATTCCCATTAAACTACCACTGAGATTCTTCGCAGAATTAGAAGAAACTATTTTAAAATTCATGTAGAAACAAAAAAGAGCTTTTGTAGCCAAGACAGTCCTGAGCAGAAAGAACAAAGCTGGAGGCATCAGGCGACCTGACTTCAAACTACACTACAAGGCTACGGTAACCAAAACAGCAGGGTACTTGTACAAAAAACAGACACTTAGGCCAACGGAACAGAATAGAGAACTCAGAAATAAGACCACACATCTACAACCATCATATTTTTGACAAACCTGACAAAAACAAGCAATGGGAAAAGGATTCTCTACTTAACATATGGTGCTGGGAGAATTGTCTAGCCAGGTACAGAAGACTGAAACTGGACCTCTTCTTTATACCTTATATAAAAATTAACCTAAGATGGATTAAAGACTTAAATGTAAAACCCAAAACTATAAAAACCCTAGAATAAAACCTAGGCAATACCATTCAGAACATAGGAATACTATGCAGCCATAAAAAGGAATGAGAGCATGTCTTTTGCAGGGACATGGATGGAGCTGGAAGCTATTGTTCTCAGCAAACTGATGCAGGAAAGAAAACCAACACTGCATGTTTTCACTTATAAGTGGGAACTTAACAATGAGAACACATGAACACAGGTAGGGGAACAGCACACAGTGGGGCCTGTCGGGGATTGGGGTAGGGGAAGGGAGAGCATTAGGAAAAATAGCTAATGCATGCTGGGCTTAATTCCTAGGTGATGGGTTGGTAGGTGCAGCAAACTACCAAGATACACATTTATCTATGTAACAAACGTGCGCATTCTGCCCATGTATCCCAGAGCTTAAAATAAAAATAAAATGGACAGTGCCTCACACACAGTGCCTCAGACACAGTGCCTCACACCTGAAACCCCAACACTTTGGGAGGCCAAGGCAGGTGGATCACGATGTCAAGAGATCAAGACCATCCTGGCCAACATGGTGAAACCCAGTCTCTACTAAAAATATAAAAATTAGCTGAGCATGGTGGTACCTGCCTTTAGTCCCAGCTACTCAGGAGGCTGAGGCAGGAGAATTGCTTGAACCCAGGAGGCGGAGGTTGCAGTGAGCCAAGATGGTGCCACTGCACTCCAGCCTGGCGACAGAGTGAGACTTCGTCTCAAATAAATGAATAAATAAATAGAACAATATGTACACAGAATAAATCTTAAGTGTATAGCTGGGGGAATTTTCACAAACTAAACCCATGATTGTAACAAAGTAAGCAGCAACAAGATAAAGAAATAGAACATTACCAGCTCACCAACAGCCCTCAATGCCCACTTCCAGCCGTTCATCCCTCCCAGACCAATGTTACCTCTCTTCTGACTTTTAGCAATGTAGATTAGCTTTGCCTGCTCTTGTACTTCATAGCAATGGAATCCTAAAGCACATGCTTTTGGGTGCCTGAAGTATTTCACGTAATGTTCTGCTTGTGAGCTGCATCCATGCTGTTGCCTTTAATAATAGATTTCTGCTGTTGAGTAGTATTCTGTGATGTGAACAGACCATAATTGTCTGTTCTACTGTTGAAGAACATTTGGGTTGTTTCAGTTTGTTGCTGTTACAAATAATGCTGCTACGGTCTCCATGCACATAACTTTTGCTGAACACATGTACACATTTCTGTTGGGTATGTAGGAAGGAGTAAAATTGCCAGAATACAGGATTTACAAATGTGTAGCTTTCATGGATACTTTCAAAGAGTTTTCCAAAGTGGTTGACCATTGGCTTTCCCTTTAACACTCCCTTATTCCTGCTTCAGCTCCCATATTTTTGTGCAGTTCTCACCCCTTCCCTCTACCCCCTCCATGCTCTGAACTCAAAGCTTGCCTACTGACTCTGCCGGCCCAGAGTTTGGCTGAGTGTGCACACACACCCCTATCCCAACCTTGCACAGCATCAAATATTCTAGACCTTTTTCTTTGAAAAGGAAATCGTTTTCTGGACTCCTGCCTCTATTCCTCCAGTCCCCAAGATGGTGGGCTAACTGCCTCTGGGACCAATTCTGTCTTAAAACGGGGGCACTTAAAGACACAAAGGCACATTGTATCTGCTCCTGCCATGGTTCCCATACCTGGAACTCTGGCCATTCTCTTTTATGTCTGATGTCATATTGTGCTGACTGAGTTCCATGAGATCTAGCTTATCCTGCATCCCGTGCCCTCTGCCGTTGCCTCCACAAGAGCCGGGTGGCACTGCCCCGCCCAAGATGAGCAAATCCACACTTGGTGCTGCAGCATCCCATCTGTTGCTCCTCCTCTTCTGGTGCCCACACCCTGGAGATTCAGTGCCCACCAAGCAGTGTCAGTCAGGTTAGGTGGCTTCTTTGAGAGAGGCAGCATCTTGAGTTCTGAGCAATGGAAACTTCGACAAGTAGGGCTTCTGGCCCTCAACAACAGTGCCCGTGGTGCCACACATTTCCTTGACATAGTTAACTGCCTACACGTAAAGGAGAGACCACCAGGGGAACTATTTCAGGAAAGCAGGTCTTTAATCATCCCTCAACTTCCATCTCTTAGCCACTGCCATCTGTGCTTCAGTGACACTCAGCAGGACTTTTTGAGTTCCTGTATTTTGTTAATTTACTAAAACTTGGGACTAGTTCCAGGGTATTTCTGAGACGTGATTGCAATGGTTTGTGATCACTGAATTTTGAAAATGAGTTACCTCAAAACCAACAACCAGAACTGAAAATCAGAACCACACACACACACACACACACACACACACACACACACACACACAGAGAGAGAGAGAGAGAGAGAGAGTGAAAAGTAACTTAATTGAGTGCCTAGCTTATTATATGGCAGTAAGTGCTAAACAAACATATGATTCATATTAATGTTTGTATTACAGATGTATCTGTTTTGTTTCTATGCACACTTCAATTTATCAAATATTTTTTGATAATTTATTATGGGTGAACTATTGTAAATAAGTTGCAGTCCCAGCCCCCAGGGAATTAATGGGAGTTAGTCTTTAGAGGAGTGACCGTCCTTGAGGAATTAGGTGCCATCATTGATCTTTCCCAGCAGTTCGATTCTTTTAGCTGCAGCTTGCCCGGAAACAAACCCTGAAAAAAGGATCTAAGGGCAAGTTGTTTAGGAGGTGCTGTAGATGTTGCTGGTGCCTTCCTGTATCCTCTCCATTGTACGCCCCATCTGAGTGGACCACAGCCTGTAACTGACTGACTAACGTGAGGAGTTGGGGATGGGGCAAAGGTCAGTCCCTCCAAACTCAAGGTATGACTACTCTGTGATGTCAGTCATGCTCCCCAGTGCCCCATGGGATCAGGCAGAAGCCAGACTTCTCCCCAAACCAGGCCTTTGCTCAGTTCTTCCCCTGACCTTCTTTGCAGGTTTCTCCTGAAGCATTCCCTTAGCTCATTTGTATAAGAATCCCCATTCTCGGATCAGCTTCCAGGGAACCTGACCTCAGGTAGGAGGGAAGCCCAGGAAGCTTGCACAGGAGAAAAGTGAAGTGGTACAGGAAAGGATGCCAAGACAGGCTGCATTATCAGCGGGTCACCATGTGGGCAGCTGGGACTCAATCCCTTTGAGGTAGGGTTGCCAAATTTTGCAAACAAGAATACAGGATGCCCCATTCAACTTGAATTTTTTTTAATTAACAATGCTTACGTTTTTAGTACGAGAATGACCCATGCAATATTTAGTACATAGTTAACTAAAAAATTATTCATTGTTTATCTGAAATTCACATTTCACTGGACACCTTTATCTAGCAACGCTTCTCTTCCAGGAGAGGAAACAGTCTAGAGAACACTTCAAAGCTGCCCCCCTCAAGGGGGAGGAAGCTGAGGTATGTATCCTCCAGTTCTCATCCATCACTGACTGAGTAACGCTCCTGATGGCATTTACCCTTTGGCATTTCTGACTTGTTTCAGTCATAGGCTGAGAGAAAGCCCTCAGGTGGAATAGCAGTGTTGTTGGAGGATGCCCTTAGCTGGTATCGGAATGGTGAGTGTGATGGGATATGGGCAGGATACCAAGGGGGTCTGCTCCACACAGCAGCTGAAACGGGAGCTTTTCTGAATTCCTGTGAGCAAGGTTAGATGAAAAAGCAGCTTTGTCTTCACTCATTTCTCTGGATGAGTCCAGATTGTGACCACAGGCTGTGAGGGAGAGAATTAAGTTGAAAGGAAGTAACTGTTCCATTACATTGTGACAGACTGAAATATATGTGTTTGCATGCGTAGGTGACAGAGAAAAAGGAAAGGCACTAGAAAATGAAGATTTCCTGACCTGTCATCCTCACTAAAAGTAATGGTGCAATTATAGGAAGTGTCTGGGTCGTTCTGAAATTGTTTCTGAAACTGGGAACCAGTTCTCTTTCCATTTTCAGTTAGAATAATGAAGCCAAAAAATAGTCTCTTCATCATCAAAGCCAATTAGATTTTCCAAATTCTCTTTACACCAATAACTGTCAATACTATGGGTATGTATTTTTATCATCAGTTCATTGAGTTTCCATATGCCATCTGCTCAAACACATGGGGAATGTATATTTTCTCTTGTTTTTACCATTCTTTGGGAATTGTTTAATCTCTAATCAAAGCCAGAGAAAACGAACTTGACATAATTTCAGTGTTACTTCTTTATTCATTGGATAAATGTGTGTACTCTTCTGGCCTGAAAGGCTGTGGCCTCACTTGGGAACAGTGCAATCCATTTAAACAGTGTTTTGTTTTGTTTTTTTCTTTCTGGGTTCTCTTGGCTCAAATTCCAGTTTTAAATTATGGGAAATAAATGTAATTTGGTCTTGTGACATGTGATATATTCAATTTTCTGGGAAAAGGACAGAAAATATTAACAAAATGAAATGCCTTTTAGTCTAGTGGCAGAGGTCAGAAGATGAGTTTCATTGTTTCTAAATAATATTCAGGGCCTGGGGCAATGGCTCACGCCTGTAATCTCAACACTTTTGGAAGCCAAGGAAGGCAGATCACCTGGGGTCAGGAGTTTGAGACCATCCTGGCCAACAGGGTGAAATCCCATTTCTACTAAAAATACAAAAACTTAGCTGGGCATGGTGGCAGGTACCTATAATCCCAGCTACTCAGGAGGCTGAGGCAGGAGAATCATTTGAACCTAGGGGGCAGAGGTTGCAGTGCGCTGAGATCGCGCCACTGCACTCCAGCCTGGGTGACACAGCAAGACTCTGTCTCTAAATAAATAAAGTTATGGACATTTGGTCTTTGTCACTTTTCCTGTCTTCAAAAGGTGCGTATTTTATTTCATTTTTAAAGGCAAGGGAATGGACCATAGCCCAACCAGTGAAATCTGGTCTATCCAAACTGGTTCATGAGCCACCTAGATTTCTGCCCTATTCATTGTACTATTTCTGTCTTAAGAAGTAGCATGCGGGGCCACCATGTACAGCTATACAGGTTGTCTACAAATACACTCAATCAAATTGAGGCTGAAATCCAGTCACATTCCATTCACTAAGCCATGTATAGTGGGGCAAGCCCATTTCTCTCAGAGGAGGGGACACTTTTTCTTAACAAGCACAGAGTTAGCTGAATAGACTAATGTGGATCTTCGTCATAGCCTTCAAAATCATGGAGACTACTGATTTTGAAACCAAATTATTTACACATTCCTGGTAGGTTTTTCACTGTTATCAATTTTACTCCTGTGCTTCACCCAGACATGGCAGTTGATATAAATGTCCAGGAACACTGCATAGTTGCAGAGTTCTTCCCTTCCGTGCTTCCAGAAAAATGCAAAGCAGTTTAGTTGTCCCACAGAGCAGGAAAAATGTCTGCCAGCTCTCTGAGGTAGGCAGAAGGTCCTAATTCCCAAAGACAAATTAGGGTGAGGAATTTTCCAGGTCAGGTAAGGGCTGGCCACCACCGCAGAGCGGCTTGACCGTCAGAACTGGCATAACCATCTCTGCAGCACAGCTCTTCTGGGGATCATTTTGTGGAGGCAGGCTAGGAGCGATTGCGGAAAGCAATTCTTCCCACCTCGATGGTGAGTAACATAAATACAGGGTATCTGAAAGGCTGGTGACGTTTAAGCTTTCATTATTTCAGAAGTATAAATCTACAAACTTACAACAAATAGCACCCCAAAGATTAATTATGAAAATGTTGAAATAGTAATAAGTTTTCATTAAATTCAACTTAACCTTTGTCTTATGCTATGTATTACTGCCATCCATTATTGCATGTTGCAAACTTTCATCAGCTGCTGTTAGTGATCATCCAAAAACTGAGGCTTCCAGACATAGATGACAGTTTTGATGTCACTGTCCCCACCGTAAACAGTCTAAGAGCAACAGAACCTGCTACTGATCCACGGTCTCGGAAGCATCAGCCAGAGACTGTTGTACACTTTAAAAATATGGCTGGGCACAGTGGCTCACATCTATAACCCCAGCACTTTGGAAGGCTGTGGCAGGCAGATCACCTGAGGTCAGGAGTTGGAGACCAGCCTGGCCAATACGGTGAAACACCATCTCTACTAAAAACATAAAAATTAGCCGGATGTGGTGGCAGACGCCTGCAATTCCAGCTACTCGGGAGGCTGAGGCAGGAGAATCGCTTGAACCCAGGAGGTGGAGGTTGCAGTGAGACAAAATCGTGCCATTGCACTCCAGCCTGGATAACAGAGTAAGACTCTGTCTCAAAAAAAAAAAAAAAAAAGAAATAAATACAAAAGAAATGAACTGATTATTTTCAAAAAAAAAAAAAAAAAGATTAATTTAAAATGTGTTATTTAAAATTCATGACAGGTCACTGTGGCTCACATTTGTAATCCCAGTACTTTAGGAGACTGAGGCAGAAAGATTGCTTCAGGTCAGGAGTTTGAGACTAAACTGGGCAACATAGTGAGACCCTGTCTCCACAAAATAAAAAAGTAAATGAATAACAAAATAAAACTTGTGAAAGTAAGTATGTGTCAAGCAAATTTAAACAATCAAACTTTCAAAACCTGATTTTTGTAAGTTTGCAACTTCTGAAGTTCTTAAAGCTTGAAACTGCACAAAGGCTTTTAAACTACACAGAACTTTCAGACATGATTTCATTTAATGAGCACAGCATACTTTGCAGTCAGGATTATTTTCCCCACTATACAATCCAGTAAGCTGGGTCTCTGGACCTGTCTGATTGTACAGTAGCCACCAGCTGTGTGTGGCCATTGAAAACCAGAAATGTGGGGAGTTCAAATTGAGATGTGCTGTAAATGCAAACCTCAGACTGGATTTTAAGACTTAGTACCGCCAGGTGCGGTGGCTCATGCCTGTAATTCCAGCACTTTGGGAGGCTGAGGTGGGCGGATCGGCTGAGGTC
The DNA here is from genome assembly GCF_001604975.1 of Cebus imitator. Classification (NCBI taxonomy): domain Eukaryota; kingdom Metazoa; phylum Chordata; class Mammalia; order Primates; family Cebidae; genus Cebus; species Cebus imitator. The sequence continues at coordinate 521,143 of NW_016107561.1, forward strand.
AGGAGTTCAAGACCAGCCTGACCGATACGGTGAAGCCCCATCTTAAAAAAAAATAATAAAAAAAATAAAAAACAAAAAAGACTTACTACCAAAAATATGTAAAATATATCATTAATCATTATTTAATATTGATTATACATGGAAATAAAAAGAAAGCAGTGCATGGTAGGGGTTAAATATTTTTTAGATTAATTTCACCTGTTGATACTTTTTAATGCAGATACTAGAAAATTTAAAATGACACCTGGGTTTCACGTTACATTTCTGTTGGACAGCACTGCCCTAGAGCAATGCCTCCATGTTGGCCAATATAAATGTCCTGTCTCACAGTGAGGAGTTATTTGGATGAATGTGACATCCTCTGAGGATATCTGAATTTTCCAGGAGGCTTTTAGAGTCTACAAAGTTTAACCTAAATAAATATGGGTGGGGTTTTTTTATTGTTTTTTTGAGACAGGCTCTCACTCTGTCGCTCAGCCTGGAGTGCAATAGAGCGATCTCAGCTGACTGCAATCTCTGCCTCTCCAGTTCAAGCAATTCTCCTGCCTCAGCCTCTGGAGTAATTGGGATTACAGGGGCACACCAATACACCCAGCTAATTTTTGTATTTTTAGTAGAGACACGGTTTCACCATATTGCCAAGCCTGATCTTGAACTCCTGACCTCAGGTGATCCACCTGCCTTGGCCTCCCAAATTGCTAGGATTACAGGCATGAGCCATCGTGCCTGATAAATGCATTTTAATAATGGAACCATTTTGGGTGTGTGGTAACTTACTCCATTGGGAGGCAAAGTCAGCCCTGCAGGCGTAAGAAGACATCAACAAGATTGCTGTCTATCTAAGCTCTGAAGGACAGGAGGTTCTGGAAGCTTTTAACCCTCTGCTGACCTAGAACCCCACGAATCTCCGTCTAAGGCAGGAGAGAGAGCTGGGTTGGTTTGTAAGCTTGTTTCCTCAGCCCAATATGTTTTCTTGAATGCACATTTAAAAAGCTAACAAGTATCAAGTGACCAACATAGGATTCCACCTGAGTAAAAATCCCCTAAGAACAGTGTATAAATATGCTTGTACATGCACATCTTCCTTAGCAACTATCTTAAGGATCTGAACAATCAAGAAGACATCCACCTGACATCTTGCGTGCTCACCTCATTATCTGCAAAGTGGAAGATAGTATCACCCAACACACACAGGAATATTGTGCAACTTAAGTAAGACACAAGTCATGAAAGCAACCAGTATTAGGTAAATCAGTTAGCTTTTGCTGCATAACAAATGACTCCAAAGCTTAGTGACTTGAAATTTAAAAATTCCTTTTTTTCTCCATATTCTATGGTTGGCCTCATGATTCTTCTGCCCTGGGCTGGCCTTGTCTGGGCTCACGTATGCAGCTGTACTCAGCTTCAGGGCCAGCAGGACCTCTCTCCATGTGGTCTTTTGTTGTCTAGGGGGATATAGACCAGGCTTCCTCATATGGTGGTGGCAACGTTCCCAGAAGGAAGACCCCAGTACACAAGCCCCTACTTAAGTCACATTTGCTGGTATCCCATTGGTGAATGTGAGTCACATGGCCAATTTTAAAGTCAAGGTGAGGTTGGGCGTGGTGGTTCATGCCTGGAATCCTAGTACTTTGAGAGGCTGAAGCGGGTGGATTAGATCACCTGAGATCAGGAGTTCAAGACCAGCCTGTCCAACATGGCGAAACCCCATCTCTACTAAAAATATAAAAATTAGGCAAGGTGGCACATGCCTGTAGTCCCAGCTACTTGGGAGGCTGAGGCAGGAGAATTGCTTGAATCCAGGAGGCAGAGGCTGCAGTAAGCCAAGACTGTGTCACTGTGCTCCAGCCTGGGCAACAAAGCGGGACTCTGTCTAAGATAATAATAATAATAATATAAAATTGAAAAAAAAAATAAAATCAAGGTGCGTCGTGACCCATGCCAGGAAGAATGTTTCATCGAGGGCCATTGATATAACAATCAACCACACCAGGCCACCATTTGAAGTCCTCACTATATACCAGACACTGGACTAAGCATTTCACATGTTGTATCACTTAATGTACTGACAACCTGGGTGCAGTAGGTGCCTTTATTCACACTTTACAGATATGAAACTGAGGTTCAATGAGTTTGAGCAACAGACTCAGGATCCCAGAGCCAGGATTCATGCATGCACCTGGCTCCCTCTAATGTTTGTATTCTGAAACCACTAATTATACCTCTCACTAAATAAATACTAGAGGAAGGGAAGAAATGGAGGGAAAAGTGGGGAGATTCTACTATCTGAAGTGCCTTAAATTACCCTCAAGAAGAACCTCTGGCCAATATCTCAGAGACCTAAAGAAACAAAGCAATGGGCTAAAGGAGTTAAGCAGCCCAGCTGGAAGCAATTTGATATTCCTTGCCTTTGCTTGAAAAGCTGACAAACTCAAGTCGGAGTCTGGAGTGACCCATCGTTCCCTGCATGAAGCCAGCCCTGCAGTTGGTGAAAGCTGACAAAGAGCACGAACTCCACTGAGATTTTAGTCATGTTTAGTTTCCCCTTTTGCCCAATTCCATGTTTATTGTTAAGCTCTGCATATGAAGAAGCAATGATATTAGACAAATTACATATTCCAGCCAGCAGATAAAGTCAATGAAAGAGATTGCTGACACGCTCCCGCAGAATGGGGATGCCGTTATCTTTCTTAGCAAATAGGGGATGGCTTGGAAAGTGAGCATCTCCATCGAGAGGCAGAAACCCTCTCCTTAGATAAAATCTCATTAATAATTCTTTTCTCAAACAGGAGGAGAAGAAGAGATTTGTTGAGATGGAGACAGCAGAAGCAGATAGCAGCAGTCCCCAGCTGCAGCCTGGGTGATTTGGAGGAAGGCACTAAAGGTTACGTGAATGAGGATCATTAATATTCACGGCGGCATCTGGTGCTATGTTGCCAGGAGACAGTAATGAGAACAGAGCATCTTCCAGGTCTAATGGCACTGCAGCTGCCACATCAATCCTGTCGTCCCCTGAAATGAGATCTCTATCATTTGCAAACAGGGAAGCGTTGGTGGCTTGGCTGTCATTCCAGAAGGTCACTAAAAGATATGTAGATGATCTGCTCATATTTCTTGGGCTGACACTCACCAGTTTCCCTCAACAGTTTTGCCTTTTCAGGGACATGGTCTGACAAGCCAACTAAAGGGGTTACTTCTGTAACAAAGTATTTGCTCTTGAATCACTTCGCTAAGTTCTGGCTTCTTGGATTGGATTTCCCTCCAAATAGCTGCTGCACACACTTCTTTGGAGGAAGGTAGCCTTGTCAATCTCATGCTCTCATAACTTGGATGAAGGTTGTAGCTTCTTCAACTGTAAACTCTTGAAGAGTAGCAACCAAGAAAAGTAATCATAACCCCTTAGCCCTGTGTCTCAGTGTGGGTTCTCCTAGGCGCAGACCCTGAGACAGTTTCCACTTAAAGTGTTTTTTTTTCTTCCCATTGGCAAATAGGATTATTAAAATGGGAGAGATGTCCCAAGATCTTCCTTGTCTCTGCTCCCTCCATCAAAGAGCTAGACATTTGCCTTCTACATGTTTAGAGGCTGGGTAGGTGTAAAGCTTTTTACATTTGCATCATAATTTCCCACTTTCTTTGTTATTCTCACAACTTGATGAATTAAATAATTCAAAAACAAGCCAGGTATGGTGGCACAGCTGTAGTCTCAGCTACTCAGAGGCTGAGATGGGAGAATTACATAAGCCCAGGAGTTTGAGTTCAGCCTGGGCAATGTAGTTAGACTCCATTTCTAAAAATGAAAAAATTCAAAAAGCATTTTTTCCATACTTGTTATGTGTCAGGGATGAGGATGCAATGAAGAACAAAAGTAGACAAAACCCTCACCCTCGTGGAATTATCAGTGGGTTAATATGGGAGACTGACAACAAATGCATAGTTAAATTCATTCATTCATTCATTGAACCAAATAGTTACTGATCACCTATTGTGTGCTAGACATCTTTCTAGGCACCGAGGTTACAATACAGAGTGGAATTAAACAAAAAAACTATTACTTTCTTGGAGTTTACTACATAGTAGGGGAAGAAACCTACAGTAGGTAGAAATAAAGGCAGTAAACTAAAATAAAAAGAAATGGAAGGCCTGGAGGACAGTAAGGCTATTTTAACAGATAGTCAGGGAAGCCTCTCCAGGGGAGGTCACATTTTCACAGAGACGTGAAAATGTCACTCAAACAGTGGTGTGCTGAGCCAGCTCACATTGAACCTTAAGAACCAGTGGGAAACATCTCTTCCCAACTCCACATTCAGGGACATAATATTGGTAGCTCAAAATCAGATAAGAGGGGCCGGGTGTGGTGGCTCATGCCTGAAATCCAAGCACTTGGGAGGCCAAGGCGGGCAGATCACCTGAGGTTGGGAGTTCAAGACCAGCCTGACCACCATGGTGAAACCCCATCTTAAAAAAAAAAAAAATCAGATAGGAGGAATTACATACTAGAAACCAGCAAATGCTGTGAAATGAGGCTTTTTTTTTTTTTTGGTTTAGTCAATTATTAAGCATTTATTAGTATCCAATTTTCTGCAAATATCTAAGGAAAGATTCTTCCTGGCAGAAGGAACATCTAGACCAATCCCTGGGCTGAAAGGTGCTTTGTTTTTGTTTGTTGAGAAAGAAGAACATATCTACAACAGTGATTCTCAAAGCGTGAACCACAGGATAGCTGCATCAGCATCACTTGAGAAGTCTCTGAAATTGCAAATTCTTACACACTGCTCCTGACCTACAGAATCAGAAATTCTGGGTATAGGGCCCAGAGATCTGTTTTCAAAAGCCCTCCAGGTGAGCCTCAGGCACCAGAAAGTTTGAGAAACACAGGTCTAGACCTAGCACAGTAATCAAGTAGGAGAATGTGGAAGGAAGGCTGGAGAAAAACTGGGCCTGGATCACAAAGGTAAGAACTGATGGTAGTTACATTTATTTGTCAACTTGGCTGAGCCACAGCACATAGATATTCGGTCAAACATTATGCTCAATGTTTCTGTGAGGTTATTTCTAAGTGAGCTTGACATTTCAATGGTGGACTTGGAGAAAAGCAGATTAGCCTGTATCTTGTGGGTGGGCTTCATCGAATCAGTTGAAAGTCTGAAATGAACAAAAGACTGATCTCACCAAAGCAAAAGGAAATTCAGCCAGCAGATAACCTTTGACTTCAACTGCAGTGTCAGCTCTTCCCTGGGTTTCTAACCTAACAGCCCCCAAAATCTCATTAAGATTTTAGACTTACCATCCTCCATACTCACGTGAGCCAATTCCTCAAAATAGATCTCTCTCTTGGTCTCTTCCTCTCTCTACACACACACACACACACACACACACACACACACACACACACATCCTATTCATTCCATGGTTCTGTTTCTCCAGAGAACTAATACAGGACTCAAGCTTTTACTAAGGGAAGTGAAAAAACAAATGCAGGGGAAGAGCAGTTGAAGCAGAGGCATGCTTTTAATGGCTTACGTTTTCAAAGGTTCCCTCTACAACTGGGGTCCGTTGGCCCATGGGCCAAATCTGGCCTGCGTCAGGAACTAAGGATGCATTTTACACTTTTAAAACTTTATAAACACACAGGCGCAAACACAAAGAAAAATATGTCACAGAGATGGCATGGGCTGTCCCCACCCTGAAATAGTTGCTAGCTGGTCTTTTACAGAAAACTCTGCTGACCCCTGCTCTGCAACATCATGTGCCTCCTGATAGGATGTGCTGAGAAGGACGCAATATCGCCTCTGTGCCATTCTTGCCAGCAATGTGTGACCTGAACTTAATTCTGAAGAAACATCAGACAAACCTAAATTGAGGGAAATTGTATAAAATAACTGGTCCATTCTCTTCAGAAGTGTCAGAGCCACAAAATCATGAAGACTGGGGAATGGTCCCAGATTAAGTCAGGTTCAAGGAAATAAGACAACTACATTAACTTGTGATCCTGGATTGGAACCTTGTCCTGGAACAGAATGTTAGTGCAATAATTGGTGATGTGTGAATAGGTCTGAAGGTTAATTAACAGTACTGTATCAGTATTAACTTCCTGGAATTAACATATTATCTGTAATGGATTAGGAGGTTAATATTTGGAGATGCTGGATAAAGGGTATGCAGAAAATCTTTTTACTGTTTCAGATTTTTGTGAATTATACATTATATTAAAATGAAATTATTAAAAAGAAAAAAAACACCCCAAAATCAAAAAAAAAAAAAAAAAACCAAAAACCACAAGCTACTCTTTGGAAAGTACACTATATGGACACATTATACTGGCTTGGATTGGGATGGAAACAGCAGAGCGGATGAGTAACAGATTTGACTAGGATAAAATCCAAAGTTAAAGCTGACATAACTTGTTGATGGCATTAGAATGCTTTCATTTATAAGTTTTCCAACTTAAATAGACTTAAACAAAAATGAATTTATTGACTCACATAATAGAAAAGCCAGACGACAGGCATGGCTAGATTCAGTTCAAATGACTTCTTCATGGGTCCTCTTCCTCTTTCTGCATGGCCTTTTACTGCTTTCCTTTATAGTGACATAATTATCAGATTGGCCACTGTATCTTCAGTTTACATCCTTCCTATGCCTAGCAATACCCTAGGAAAGAGGGCTTCTCTTTTCCAAGTGGTCAAAGAGGCATCACAGAATAAAATAATTAGGTTTGCCATGGGTCCTGTATTCACTGCTGGAACAACTTCTTTGAGGATCCATCGAATACGTGGATTTTCCAGTACTGGATCATCTGACCACTGCTACAGCCAGGGGTGGGTGGGGTCATCTTCACCTGTAAATTGACCAAGAGTTAGGGAGGGGTGGTTTCCTCAAAAACAGATGCTTCCGCCCAGCACGGTGGCTCATGCCTGTAATCCCAGCACTCTGGGAGGCCCAGGCAGGCAGATCGCAAGGTCAAGAGATCAAGACCATCCTGGCCAACATGGTGAAACCTCGTCTCTACGAAAATACAAAAATTAGCTGGGCGTGGTGGCGCGTGCCTGTAGCCCCAGCTACTTGGGAGGCTGAGGCAGCAGAATTGCTTGAACCTGGGAGGTAGATGTTGCAGTAAGCCGAAATCACATCACTGCACTCCAGCCTGGCGCCTGGTGACAGAGCAAGACTGTGTCTCAAAAAAAAAAAAAAAGAAAAGAAAGGAAAAAAAGATGCTTCACCCAGAGGGAGATGTAGGATGGGCAGATAAAGTTAATCAAAGTTTATCAAAGTTTTGTATAGCAAAATAACAAAAGAAATAAGCCAATGTTTCATATAAAAATGTCAGTAGGACAAGTATTTCGGTATTTATAGACATGTCCAGTTGACTTGCTGAGAATTATGATAATAAATAAATGTCTAAGCAGGCGCTTTAACTACTGTCTCAGAATCCTTCTTTCTGGCTTCCTACTATCTAGCAGGTTTCTTGTTGGATGTATCTGTGTCTAGTTTTTTTTTGTTTTGTTTAAAACAGGATCTCACTCCTCTGTCGCCCAGGCTGCAGTGCAGTGGCAATGATCACGGCTCACTGCAGCCTCCATCTTTTGGGCTCAAGCCATCGTCTCACCTCAGCTTCCCGAGTAGCTGGGACTACAGGTGTGCACCACCACACCCAGCTATATTTTGTATTTTTTTCTACAGACAGTGTTTTGCCCTGTTGCCAAGGCTGGTCTAAACTTGTAGGCTTAAGTAAGGGGCTCACCTCAGCCTACCAAAGTGCTTGGATCACAGGTATGCGCCACGATGCCTGTCTAATTTCAAGTTTTATTTTATTTTATTATTTATTTAAGACAGAGTCTAGCTCTGTTGCCCAGGCTGGAGTGCAGTTGAGCAATCTCGGCTCACTGCAACCTCCACCTCCCAGGTTCAAGCAATTCTCCTGCCTCAGCTCCTGAGTAGCTGGGATTACAGGCACGTACCACCACACCTGCCTAATTTTTGTATTATTTAGGAGAGATGGGGCTTTGCCATGTTGGCCAGGCTTGTCCCAAACTCCTGACCTTAGGTGATCCACCTGCCTTGGCCTCCCAAAGTGCTGGGATTACAAGCATGAGCTACCACACCTGGCCCAATATCAAGTTTTATAAAGAAAATTTGTAGTCACCATATAGTTGAGAAATTAGAATGTACTTGCATTTTCTTGCCAAATTTCTCCAAACTAATAAGAAAAACACCAAACTTAACTGAAATGTAAGTCTTGAAATCTTAACATTTTAACCCTTCCTTCTCCACAGAGCCTTTCCCCCACCTGTGGAAAGTGAGACTGTGGTTTCTTCTCCCCACCCTCTATCTGTTATCCTGACATTCAATTACCACTAAAGGGAAAAGGGGGAGCCAAATTGATGTCCTCCAGGAGGCCAGAACTCTGTGCAGCTCCCTGCGGCCCCATGCATTCATCAGTCTCCAAGTCCATACAGCCCAAGGGGAAGGCTGGGGAATGACAGTCTGAAGCTGGCCACGGACTACAGGGGAGCTGGCAGGAGGGAATCAGGAAACCTCCCCATGAGCAGCTCCTCGGGTTTGTTATGTGTCAGCTCACAGAGCCCTGCCTTGAGATACAATGATAACTAGGCAGTAGGTTAATGGAGGGGAGAAAGCTGGGTTCCTGGGTTGGCCGGCTGGTAGCCCAGGCAGGGCCTCCGAAGTCATCCCTCGGCGTGGTTAACAGGCACTTGGGTTCTGGGCCTCATCATTGCACATCCAGGATTAAAATTGTTCATTTTCCAGTTCTGATCAGAGGGACTAAGTAACACCCCCATCAAAGACTAGTGTATACATTAGAATGATGCCAGGTTATAAATCTGCAGCAGAGGAAATGGCTTTTTAGTATTCAAAGTACTCAAGTTCTTCATCCAAGACACCTCTTTCCTAGGACAAAGATAGTTAGCCAAAGTAATCATTAAGTGTGTTGCTTTTCAGGGATTGCAGAGAGGCAGAACACAGTGCAAGGGAAGATAGGAGGTCATGTGTGATCATTTAATTCACACGTGGCAGAGTCTAGCAGAGTTACCCTGCCACGAGAAGGTCTATTTCCAAGGACAAAATTGTGGTGAGATAAAGTAAGCACCCCTCTCTCTTTCATACAAGTGAAACCTGGAAGAATTTCTACTCTCATTTTTCATTTGCATTATTCTTGGCCACAAACAGCCCCCCCTTAACTTTGCTACACCCCTATAACTTTATCATTAAAGCTGACAGGTTGAAGGGGAAGGCTTTCTGCCTTGACTTTTAACTTCAACACTCAGAGTTTCTTATTTCTCTTCCATGGACTCCTTATAGTCTCCAAGAATGTGATTCATCTTCATTTATTAAGTCAACACTTTCTTGATGAGAGTCTATGTGACAGCTTTGATCTCTTATAGTCATTTAAGGAGCATCTCAGCCTCATCATCCATACCACCATTCTTAATTTTCAACAACCTTTACTGAACATGTCTCTAAATTCTGGAGCAAACCTGGTTTGGGTCCCAAAATTTCCTACATGCTGGGTTCCAGAGAGATTACACTGGTTCTTAATCTAATCCCTTCCTGTATTTACTCTCCTCCATGTATGACCTTCCTCTGCAATCACGCACACAGAGCAGGCGACAGCCTCTCTAGCCCAGTAGGGTAGAAAGGAGGGGAATCCCCTTGTCAGTGATTTGCTTAATCTTAGCTGATAAAATGTGTAATCTGTGTAATCTTGGTAAATAAAGTGGGAGAGAAGTCTGGGTGGAATCTTTCGTCAGTAACTTACTGGCAAAAGGAAATAACGTCAGAGTAAATAGCCTTATTTCTCTCTATTGGACAGATACTCATTTGCAAACAACACAGGGAACGAGGGAGCCATTTGAGAACATAAAAGAGTTAATCTTAAGATTTGTGGAGGTCTGGGCAGCTGAAAAAGGGGGGAATATGATCCTTGATGACCTTGCGGAACCACTGAATTAGTCACCCTGATGCGGTTCTCCAGCAACACTTAACAGGAAATAACAATCTTCGTACTGTTCAAGCCATTTTGAGATGGGATTTCTGTTCTTTCCAACTTGTATCTCAGCCCATAATTCCATCCATCTATCTATCATCTATCTATCTATCATCTGTCATCTGTCTAGGTCATGGCAGACAAATCACTTAACTTCTCTATACCCCTATTTCTTTATCATTAAAGCTGACAAGTTGAAGGGGAAGGCTTTCTGCCTTCACTTTTTTTTTTTTTAAATAAAAGATGAGGTTTCACCATCATGGTCAGGCTGGTCTTGAACTCCTGACCTCAGGCGATCCACCTACCTCGGCCTCCCAAAGTGTTGGGATTACAGGCATGAGCCACCGCGCCCAGCCCTGCCTTCACTTTTAACTTTAACATTCAGGGTTTCTGATTTCTCTTCCATGGTACACAATGTAGAAATCCCTAACACATCTCTGGTTTTGGGGTCCTGTAGTCTCAGTTCAAGGTCATTAGTTTTCCCCTCTGCTTCTTAATTCTGAGATTAGAATCAAATGTTCTATATGTCAGGATTACCCATTACATAACTTATTCTTTTCTGGATCCTCATGGGTTCTCTTAAAACCTAAAGAAATTCCGAATACGCCACCCCAAAATATGTAACGTTGGCATGAGTATTATTTTAAACTGAAGGCAATTGAGAAACAACAAATGCAAGAAAATTTCTCTGTCCTTCTCTTTTCTCCCTAAAAACAGAACAGAAGTTTTCCTTTGATGAAGGTGTTCCTCTCTACCAGGAAAAGGACACTGACTTTTATTACCAGAAATGGAAAGTCACACCAAGATTAGTCTGCATAAATAAACCTTACTGAAATAATCCTTATTGGCCTAGGTGTGGTAGCCCACACCTGTAGTCTCAACACTTTGGGAGGCTGAAATGGGCAGGCTTCTTGAGCCCAGGAGTTCAAGACCAGCCTGGGCAACATAGTGAGACCCCATCTCTATTAACATAAATAAAAATAAATAGCCCTGATCTTCCATTACGTTCTTCCATATGTTTCCTAGTCATCTTCCCACAATTTATCACCCCTAGAAACCCTCAAATTCCCATTTTTTTATCTAGTTATTTTTTCAGAATTTGTCATCCCTTGTTAAAATGTTATATAAGCCCCCAAATCTAACCTCTTGCTTGGGTTTTCATTTCTTTTCTGTGAAGCTCCCAGGCATGTAAAAATCCTAGCATCAATAAAAGTTGTACTTCTATTAATATGTCTTTGTCTATTTAATTTACAGTCCTTACTGATTTTTAAAAATCAGTAAGATCACCTCTCAGTAATGACTTCTATTCAACAGTTTTATGAAGCAATATAACTATTTATATTTATAAACATTCAAATATAAGATGAAGTTTCAATGTTTATTCCATGATTTCTCCCAGTTCAGCCAGACTTGTGGCATTGAAGGATGGGTGAGTTAATGAGGAGGTTACAGAAATGGGCAAGTGGGGCTTAAAACTACTGGCAAACTCTGGGAGATTGTGTGGGGCACACATTAGAGAGGCCTCCTCTGAGAGGTGAAGAAGCTGGGGTATGTACTGGCTACGGGCTACTCCTGGGGCACTGACTCCCCCACACTTCCCACCCTGCCCTGCACGTAGGCCAAGCCTGCTCCTAACACCACGGAGAGGCCTCAGGAAGAGAGTCCAAGAGGACTGCCATAGAGAGTAGGAAGACCTCAGGACAGAGCAGGGACGCCTGATTGGGGCCTGCAAGATCCCCTTAAGGATAGAAATAAAGGAAACTTTCGAGTTCCTTCAAGGGAAATTCCAAAAACATAGCTAGCCCTGAGAAGGAAATGAGCAACTTGATGAGCAAGAAGGAAATAGTAGCTTAAGACAATAACCAAGGAGGTTAGAGTTATGAGATGTTTTGTTCCCTACAGAAGCTAAAGGTAACATCTTTTTTTGTTTTTTGTTTTTTTGTTTTTGAGACAGAGTCTTGCTTTGTCGCCCAGGCTGGAGTGCAGTGGCACGATCTCAGCTCACTGCAACCACCACCTCCTGTGTTCAAGTGATTCTCCTGCCTCAGGCTTTTGAGTAGCTGGGATTACAGGCACAGGCCACCATGCCCAGTTAATTTTTGTATTTTTAGTAGAGACAAGTTTTACCAAAGATAACCTCTTAACATGTGTTCTCGAGGTGTTTTTCAGAAACCCTGACCCTCTTCAAATGGATCTGCTGGCCCACAGACCTCAGATAAGGGGAAACTGAGGACTGAACTGGGACCGCTGATCTTTGTTCTAAATTTCTTCCTGAAGTGCCTAGAGGAGATCATGCCACGGGCCAGAGCTTACATTCTTTTCTGCTGATCTCACATTTCTAGACAAAGCTTTGCGTCCTCAACCAATTAAAAATCAGAAAATCTTTGAATCTATCTTTGACCTATAAGCTCCCACTTCAAGACATCTCACCTCTTCAGGTTGAACCAAAGTACAATCTCCATGTATTGATTTATGACTTTGCCTGTAACTTCCGCTTCCCTGAAATTTACCTCTGCCTTTCAATATCTATACATCCGAGCCACAGGGGAGGTCAGATCTTAAGTGGGAGCTCCTAATTCTCCTCGCTTGGCATCTTGCAAATAAATGCTCTCCTTTCTCCCACTACAAATCTCAGTGTGGACGTTTGGACTTACTGCACTGAGTTAGCGAACCCCAGTTTTGTTCACACTATTTGCAGGCCCAGAGCGGCAAGCACTGCGGGATGGAGGTGGAGCATCAGAAACGTCCCGACCATCTGGACATCCCTTCATGAAAGAGAAAACCAAATGTGCAAATAGCACATACTCTGCCATCAGCATGTCATGATGACTGTGTATCCTGCAAGCCCTTTGTTCTAGCAGGGTCAGCCCAGGACTCTGGGCAGTGGTGCTGGTCACTCTCCCCAGGTGCATGAAGCCAGCAGAGCTTACAGCCATGACTCCAGTCACAGTGAGGAGACTGGCAGCTTCCAGGACTTCATAATGTCCTCTGGGCAATGGGTACTGAGCAATGAGTCACTTAGAATAGAGTGTGGGAGGCCGGGCGCAATGACTCACACCTATAATCCCAGCACTTTGGGAGGCCAACGAGGGCAGATCACTTGAGGTCACGAGTTCGAGACCAGCCTGGCCAAGATGGAGAAACTCCCTCTCTACTAAAAATATGAAATGAATTAGTCGGGCACGGTGGCAGTCACCTGTAATCCCAGCTGCTCAGGAGCCTGAAGCAGGAGAATCTCTTGAACCCAGGAGGCAGAGGTTGCAGCGAGTTGAGATCACGCCATTGCATTCCAGCCAGGGTGACAGAGCAAGACTCCGTCTCAAAAAATAATAATAATATAATAAAGTGTGGGGAGAAAAGATTCCAAATGAATGCCTTACTCAGGGTGACTGTGGGATGACGGACACATACCCAGCCATCGCTAATAATCACAGCTCTCATTCTGGCCATGCCTATGATGCTACAATTGTTGCAAATGTTCCTACAGCTTCACTGAGCTCTGAGCTTCGTCTGAGAGGTGACTTTGGTCTCCTCCAGTGAGATGCCAAGTGAGAATTGGGAAAGGGGATGTCACATGCTCACAATGTGGCTTTGTGATTTCCCAGCAGGGGTGTGAACTTCCAGGGCATGAAATGTCTCTATTAAATTACAAGTTCTAACACAATATAAGCCAAATTTAAATGTTTTGGGTCATCCTCGGTTGCTTAGCGTTCATTTCATCATTGATTAATGAGTCCAAATGATTCATTTTCATTAATGTATGTGAATAATTCAGAGGTGTTGTCCCAGAGTAGAACCTTCCAGTCGTTGCCTTTCTCTGTCCTGCTTCCTTTTTTCCTGATTCAGTACTAGTTTAATCGCAGATGTCAGAGTCATCCTATGTTAAACAGAAAGGGATCTGCTGCAGGAAAGTAGGGGCTTGCAAAACCAGTGGAGCACAGCAGCCAGGCTCTGGACAGAGTTTCTGGGAGTGACTCCCAGAATACCACCCCGCGCCTTGGCCACCATCAGGAAGCCACAAACTCTTCTCCTGGCTCCCAGGCCACGCAGCCTCGGTAATGATCTGGGGCCGGGAAACCATGTCACAACACGAGCTGCGGGAACTCGTCTGATAAATGGATTTCTCGTACGCTGCCTTTGGAGAGCAGGAGATCTCTGCTCCACAGCTATAGGCAAAGCACAATGGGCCATAACCAGGAGGAGAAGAGTCTCTCAGTGACTGCCACCTTCCATATCCCACAGCTGTCTGCTGGGAAAGAATGCGGTCCCGGAGCTGCACACGAGTCTGCTAAATGTGGGCGTTTGCTTCGCTACCTGCTGCAATAAGATGGCACGGAGGTGGAGTGCAGTGGAGTGGACCCAGCAGGAATGTCTGCTCCACCTTTCTTCATTTGGAAGCTTCTTTCATGCTGAAGTAGAATTGACTGAGAGAAAGATAAATACTACTCTTTCCAGGTAGATCTATATCCTGAACATTTTAAAAAGTAGAAATTTTTATTAAGTAAAAAATGTAGCAAACTTCAGAATGTTATTTATTAAATTATACCACATTAGAAAAACTGTGTGTTTTTGTGTGTGTGCATGTATGTGCATATGCTTGCATGTGCATGTGTAAAAACATATACGCTTATACAAGTTTTATATGTATATCCACAGACACAAACACAAACATAACTTAGAAAAGGTCCAGAAGGACACACACTCTACGCATTAACAATGATTAACCTTTGGTGGAGGAATAAGGGATAATGTGAGAGAGACATCTTCTACTGTTGTAGCTTTACAATGTTTGAAAGTTTTATGAAGAAGCTATATTACTTTTTGTGATAGTATAATATTAAAAAGTCTGGAAATCATACTGTCTAAGAAGAATCGTGACAGATCTTCCAGGGGTGGTTACATGGATGTCTACCTGTGTAAAAATTTATCACACTGTACATTTAAGATCTGAGTAGTTTACTGTATCTTAAACTGTTAAGTAATTTAAATTTATTCTTTCATAAAGCAAAATTTAAAACTAGCAAACACATAAAGAAAACACAGAAGGCTCACGTCTGTAATTCCAGCATTTTGGAAGACTGAGGTCAGTGGATAGCTTGAGCACAGGAGTTCAAGACTAGCCTGGATAACATGGTGAAATCCTGTCTCTACAAAAAAATACAAAAATGGGCTGGGCGTGGTGGCTCACACCTGTAATCCAAGCACTTTGGAGGCCAAGGCGGGCGGATCACCTGAGGTCGGGAGTTCAAGACCAGCCTGACCAACATGGTGAAACCCTGCCTTTAAAAATAAATAAATATATATATACGAAAATGAGCTGAGTACAGTGGCATGTGTCTATTGTCCCAGTTACTTGGGAGGCTGAGGTGGGAAGGTCAATCGAGCCAGAGAGGTTGAGGCTTAATTGAAAAGAAAACAGAAAAGGTATGACAATCTCAGATACTTACTTGGAAGGCATGAGAGGACACATGGCTGCCACACATAAATAATATCAGAGCAAGTTACCCAACTTCCCTGAAACTCAGTTTTACTCTGTAAAATGGGTGTAGTAATAGTAGCTATATCAGTGTTATGGTGACAATTACCTGAGTTAATTTATACAAAATTGTTGAAATCATGGCCGTTGCTGTTTTTATCCATTGGAGTAAGTATATTAGTTTCTTAAGGCTACTATATCAAATTACCACAAACTGGGTGGTTTACAACAGCAGAAATTTTTTCTTGCACAGCGCAAGAGGCCAGAAGTCCAAAATCAAGGTGCTGGCAAAGTTCGTTCCTTCTGGATACTCAGGGAGAGAATTTAGTCATGCCTCTCTCCCAGGTTCTGTGGTTACCAGCAACCCTTGCATCCATTGGCTTGTAGATATATTACTACAGGGCTGGGCACTGTGGCTTTCACCTATAATTACAGCACTTTTGGAAGCCCAGGTGAGCGGATCACTTGAGGTCAGGAGTTTGAGACCAGCCTGGCCAACATGGTGAAACCCCATCTCTACTAAAAATACAAACATTAGCCAGACACGGTGGTGTGTGCCCGTAGTCCCAGCTACTCGAGAGGTTGAGGCAGGAGAATGGCTTGAACATGTAGGTTGCAGTGAGCCAAGATCGTATCACTGCACTTTAGGCTGGGCGACAGAGCAAGACTCTGTCTCAAAAAAAATTAGACACATGCCTCTAATCTCTGCTTCCACCTCCACATGGACATTTTCCTTGTGTGTTTTTCATTCTATGTGTTCTCTCTTCTTATAAGGACACGAGTTATTTGATTTAGGGCCCACCTAATCCAGTATGACCTCAACTTAACTAATTGCATCAGCAAACACCCTATTTCCAAATAAGGTCACATCTGAGTTTCCAGGTAGACATGAGTTCTGGAGCACTATTCAACCCTCTGCAGTAAGACTTTTATTGTTCAGCTCCAGAGCCCATAAGCACGTAAAGGGCAAGGGCAGAGAACTGGAAGGGGTCTCATGCTTCCAATAAGTAACCAGGAATCAGAATCCCTGACTAACTAGTGTTTATAGATTTCTCTTTATTGTTTTTGATAAAAAACAAAGTCCCAAGTGAGGATAAATCACAAAATTCCTATTGCTATGATCTAGCCTGTTATCTTGACAGCAATATTATTTTATATAAAGAAAATGCAAACTTTTTACTACAATCGGCAATAAACAAATATTCTCCCAAGTGTAAACTATTTGTTTCTCTTGATTGTAATAAGTCAAGACCTGCCTCTGTGATACTTGAGGTTGCTGTGTAAATGTGCCACTAGAGGGAGAAAAGGTTGTATGTTTGTTTTTGAAGTGCATATTGCAGGATAATGAGGTTTTCTTTGTGCAATTACTACAAGTATGAACTCCATGTTTGTGATTGCAGGGTAATTTCATCTTAATGTTGATGATGCAGACTGCACTGCAGAGCAGAGTGAAATAGTATAAATCACAAGCTGCGTTCCTATTAAAAGCATATTGTCTGGATGGAGATGGGAATCTATAACAATTCCAAAGGCTTTTTTAATCACTGAAGTTCAAATGTTGTCTTTAAAATTGGACTTTTGCAAAGTAAGGATGGGCATTGCATTATATATGAAATGGCTTTAAGACAAATGTGTGGTGCAGTGATCTGAAAAGACAGAAGATGCAAACTAAAAGACATTAAGATTTATTGTTTGGAGTCCAAGGCATGTCCTCTCAACTTTGTCTTTCTGCAAATTTTGGTACCATGTAGCTAAACAAGATGGGCCAGAGCTGAGAAAAATAATGGCAATAATAATTCGCAGTTAGGTGTTATGTATTCTGTATCTGTGCATTACATATAGTAACCAATTTAATCTTCATGATAACCTTTTAAGGTAGATATCCTGTTATTATCTTCATTTTACAGATGAGAAAACTGACATCCCTGTTCATAAAGGTGGTGAGTACCAAAGCCGGCTGCAGGGTCTGAATTCCTTAACCCAATGTTATACAGTCTTTCAAGTTGAACTTATGTGACTCAAAGTCTCTTCCAGATGAAGTGATCCAAAGTCTCTTCCAGATGTTTGAACGGTATTCCACATCATTATACACCTATTGAAATGGCTATAAACAAAACCTGACAGTGCCAAGTGCTGATGAGGATATGGAGCACCTGGAACTCTCATATACTGTCGGTAGGAATGCACAGTCATCCAGCCCCTTGGAACCATTTTGTAATTTCTTATAAAGTTAAATGTATAGCTATGGTATGATGCAGAATTCCCACTTCTAGGTACTTATCCAAGAAAAAAAACTTATGTTCACACAAAAACCATATGTGAATGTCTATAGCTGCTCTATTCATAATCACCAAAAACTGGAAACAACTCGCATTTCTCCCAGTTGGTGAAGGGAAAGACTACAGTATATCCATGTAAGGGAATACTACTCAGCAACAAAAAAGAATTGACTTTTCATGCAAAAACATGGATGAATTTTGTACAAATTTTGCTGAATGAAAGAAGACTCAAAAAGTTATATTTTGTGTTTATGTGACATTCTGGAAAAGACAAAATTATAATAACAGAAAATGATCAATGGGTGCCAAGATCTGGGGGTAGGGGAAGAATTGACTGTAATGGAACAGCAGAATTTCTCTAAAATGTTGAAACCATTCCATATCTTGATTGTGGTGGAGATTATGCAACTTTACGTGTTTGTCTAAACTCATAGAACCATGCAATAGAATGGGGGAATTTTGCTGCATGTAAATTAAAAACTATAGAACAATATAAATAACGAGGGCAGGATTCCAATGCAGTCTCTCAGACTAAAGCATATTACCTTGTCCAAGATGTCCTAGATGTGTAAACTTGAGGACACTCAACAGTTTTTTGCACTGCTTTCCCCATTTGCAAAATGCAGATAGCAATGTCTATATCACAGGTTGCGATAATGTAAGAGTCAATGGCCAGTCAAAAAACCAAAGCCACATAAGTATTTGAACAAAGAGATTATAATTGCATAGATACTGGAGAAAATCACAAAATGCTAAGGTAGTAACTGCAGGAAGTAGCTTCCACCCTAATGGCTAGGCGAACAAAGGGAAGAAATCTGAGTTCTGATAGAACCTAGAACCTAGGAGGAGCCCCATGGAGATAGAACAATGAAGAAGATGTATCACCTAGCTGCTGCTGGTCCTTCTATAGGGATATGAGGCTAGTCCTGGGAGACAGAAGTTGACAAGGAGAGCCAGTTGGTGTCACCAGGGAAAGCACTACTGCTGGAGCCATGCGGATTAGGACAGCAGCAAAACAAGAACGGTAAGGTCTCTCCTCATCCCTCTGCCCTACTTCCAGTCTTCCAATCTCCCTTGGAGTCTCCTATTGGTATAACCTACCAGGAAGGCACCTGACAAGGGAACCATGAAGGGTGCAGGGCTCAGCATCAGAAGTCCAAGTGTAGACGGGTTTCAGCAGAGAACTTATGGAGCCATCAGAGGCTTATACTCAGCACTCATTCGTTTACTCAGTAAATATTTGTTAAGGATCAAGTACTCAGCTAGGCAAGGCTCTTGTCCTTAAGGAGCTGAAGCTAAATAAGAAAAGCATAAAGCAAGCTAACTAGAGGTCTTGGTGAGTGTATTATGTTGGGTATTGGGGTCAGACACAGGACTTTTAAGAAGTCATCTCCTCTGGGTATCAGATAGAGCTATAAAGCTAGCACGGCATTGCTCTCTGTGACCCTGAGATGCTGCCTGTCTTCTCACGTATGGAAAATACTCTGTGTGCTCTCCTGACATCCCCAGGTCACTCTATGAGATGGGCAGGATTAGCTCATTTGAGTTGCCTGGAAGGAGTCCTACATACAGTTGTTAACCCAACAAATCTTTTTGGCCAAATTTCCTTGAAAAAGTAAGTGATTCGTGTGATCAGGTGACTCCTGGATCCTCCCTGGTTCCTGAAAAAACATCTAAAAAGCACAAGTCCCACTTCAGAGCAAAGATGAAAGTCTAGTTACCTCTTGTCTATTGTGCAGATACTCACAGAGCAATGCGTGCACCAATTTGACTTCATCGTGCAGCTCCAGTGATTGCTCTTGCAGGCTTTTTACTAACTCTGTAGCCTATATGTCTTCTGGCTTAGTAGTCTTTCTTTTGTTTTCTTTTCTTTTTTTTTGTTTTTTTTTTGAGATAGAATCTTACTCTGTCACCCAGGCTGGAGTTCAGTGGTGCAACCTCGGCTCACTGCAACCTCTGCTGCCCAGGTTCAAACGATTCTCCTGCATCAGCCTCCTGAGTAGCTGGGATTACAGGTGCCTGCCACTGCGCTTGGCTAATTTTTGCATTTTTAGTAGAGACAGGGTTTCACCATCTTGGTCAGGCTGATCTTGAACTCCTGACCTCATGGTCACCCACCTTGGCCTCTCAAAGTTCCCACCCACTGTAGGGCAGGCCTTGGTCAGAAACGAAATAGCATGGATGTAAAAAGGATCAGCCCCATTCCCTCAAACTGGCCCTCATTTGAGTGCAATTCATGCTCTGAAGATTCCTGTGGGATCAAGCTGAAGCTAGTCTCCAGCTGAGACCTCATCCTCGCCTAGCTTTCCCCCTGCATGTCCCCTTGCCATAGTCTTCTGGGCACTCTCTCCCACAGAATCACTTACACAAGGATTTCTTATCAGGCTCTGCTTTCAGGGAATCTTCCCTAAGACAAGAGTTATTCCTAAGAGTATAGGTGCCCCCCAAAGCAGTTAGGTGCAGTCATCACCTACTGCTGGTGGGGTTGCTTCCATAATGAGAACAGCAAGGTTGTTCTCCACACCAAGAATGAAATCATCGGCTGTCCTCGGGGCTTGCAATCCTCGGGGAGCTGGGCTCTGTACAGGAAACTGAGGGGCAGGCCGCAGTGTGTGGCATCCTGGAAGGCAAAACAAGCCCGATTCTGTGCAAAGTGCTGCCATCCCTCGTGGCCCGGGAATCGAAACCAACTCAACACATATTGCCAAATCAAACCTGTCATGTCCCTGTGTCAAAGCCAGAGATGTAATGTCGGATATACGCAGCCAATATACGCACTTACTCCAAGTTCAGTTTTTGTTTTTCTTCTCGGTGATTCTGAGTCGTGTCACATTCTATAGCGGGAAAAGCATAGATTTTGGAGCTGGTTCTGATACTTACAAGTGACAGCTTACAAATCACTTAACCTCTCTATGCCTCAATGTGCTCATCTGCAAAATAGGGCGATGATACCTAAGTTGTATGTTCCTCATGAAAATTACTTAATCTGTGTGAAACATCCTACATGGGGCCCAGTTCTTTTTAAACAGCAGCAACTACTTTTATTGCAAGCATTTGTCTTCACTCCTTTGATTCTCCACCTACTTGCATTATCCTGTGAACGAGCACAAACATTGACAATGCCATTGACCTGCAGTGCAGACACTTTGCTCCTGGCCAACATGGTGAAACCCCAGCAAAAAATACGCACAAAATTAGCTGGCAAGGTGGTGGGCACCTACAATCCCAGCTACTCTGAAGGCTGAGGCAGGAGAATTGCTTGAACCCAGCAGGTGGAAGTTGCAGTGAGCCAGAGATCACGCCACTACACTCCAGCCCTCCAGCCTGGGCGACCAAGAAAGACTGTCTCAAAAAAACCCAGACACTCAGCTGATACCTTCTGCCACTTGGAGCTTTCTCTACCTTATGCTCCCTCTTTTTTCTTTTCCTACATTTCTTTACCCCTTTTCTATCCCTTTTTTACCTTTCTTATTTTTAACCCCACTTTCCCCAAGCTCTGTTCCATTGTTAACAGGAAGGCAGGCTAGTCCAACTTTCAGCCCCAGGTAAAAGCATCGCATCTGTATGTGTTTGACCTGTGAAAGATGCTGCCCAGGCCCTGCCCAGACCCGCTTGGCACGCCCTTTTCCAGGCATGCATTATAAGCACCTAGGGTCCTCTAAGGGCTTTCTCTGGAGTGCTCAGCCAACCCACAGGGCTGTCAGTCAGTGCTAGGGATGTTCCAGGAGCAGCCTAAGCCAAAGAGAAATCAGAGTCGGAGGATTAATGCCTGTTTCCCCTCTTGCACATATCAGCTCTGAGGACACAGTCTCCCAGATGTCCCCAGCAGGATTGGGCCCCCATTGCCTCTGGCGAAGCAACGTTAGCACACGTTGGATTGGTTTTCTTCCTTCTTATCTTACTTGCCCACTCCCCTGATGGTGCTTTCAAATCCTTGTGTCAGGTTTTATTTCCTTGGGGTCCAATTCAGCAGAAGACATCACCCCGACCCACCTAAAACCTTCAGCCTCAGAGCGTCTCTCGCTGTCATGACTGGAGACAGGAACCAAACACCTCGAAGCAGAAAGACAAGGGAGTGAAAGTCTGTGACAGAACCTGCTACTAGTTTTCTTTGTTTCAAATAGGAAACATTATTATAGTCATAACTCACTGGATAACATGAAATCTTTCTAGCTCTTTGTTGCACATACATCTGTTACCCAGCATTATCTCTTTATTACTTAACTGTAAAAGTTTTCCCATTTCTCGAAAGACAGCAACAGTTCTATGAACAATGGAGACAAAATTGGCTGATAGGGGAAATATATTGGAGGTACCAAGAGCTTGCCAGCAAAGAATTATTAAAATATCTCCCAGGTACAGTTAAGAAAGAAAACCAACAACTTGTTCCATTTCGGCTGACGTAAGGTAGGAAGGTGGGGGAAGAAGAAAGCAATTCCTTGCAGACACTCTCATTTTTCTACTCCCCAACTCTGTAGCAATTAGATATCAACCATGAACGCCTATTCTTCATTTATTCCCTTACGTATTTATCTCCAGCCAACATTCTTGCCCAAAATTGGAAAGCTGAGAGAGGTACATTTTTTTTCTCTCAGGAATCTAACACTAATGGTCAAATTTAAGTGACAGACAAACATTCCTCATAATAAAAATAAGGCCCCAAGCTCCAGCACTGGGTTCATATATTTTTTTTCAATCCGCCTAAATCCTTTATGTTAGCAGAAGCTTAAAGGTACAGTGAACAAGGGCTTCTACTAGATATGTTCATTAAGGTGTTTAAGAGTTCTACTCTCAAAAAAAAAAATACAGAAAGCCCACAAAAAGTTAACTAAAATTATTCATAATTCCCCTAGTTTAAAATTTCTGTAACATAAATTATCTCCTTTCTGCCATCACTCCTGTCACCCTCTGATATAGTCTGGATCTGTGTCCCTGCCCAAATCTCACACCTGGTTGTAATCCCCAGGGTGGAAGGTGGGGCCTGGTGGGAGGTGATTGGATTATTGGGATAGAGGTCTCATGAATGATTTAGCGCTACCCCTCCCTGATACTGTAGAGTGAGTGAGTTCTCATGAGATCTGGTTGTTTAAAAGTGTGTGCATCTCCCCCTCCCTCTTGCTCCTTCTCCAGCCCTGTGAAGTGTTCACTTCCCCTTTGCCTTCCGCCATGTTTGTAAGCTTTCTGAGGTCTCCCCAGAAGCCAAGCAGATGCCAGCATCATACTTCCTGTACAGCCTGAGGAACCTTGAGCCAATTAAACCTCTTTTCCTTATAAATTACCCAGTCTCAGGTATTTCTTTATAGCAATGTGAGAATGAACTAATGCACCCTCCCACTGCAAAGGGAGTCATACTTCCACTGTGCTAGACAGGACTCCAGCTCCCTTCTATGTCTATGAGGCATATTTACATTCAAATATTTACATTTGCCAACCTGCTATATTTCTAATGACAATAATTTATAAATTTTTTTTAGCAATTTGTAATTCTACCTAATACAGCATAAAGACTTTTGTATGTGAAATCATTTATGAGAAATCATGTATAAGCCCATTGCATATATTTTAATGGTTTTGGAGTATTTCATTGTTTAGAACTTCATTTCCCAAATAGTGTTCAATAAAAACTGGTCCTGTGATTCATTTTACTTGTGTAATTTATATGAATTATTGTCAATTATAGTTTAATCCTTGGCAGATTTACAATGCAAATTGTCAACTGCAGAATGATGAGGTTCATACATTTGGAAAGGAGACATTTCTCTCTTATAAAGTGTTCCAGCCTGCAGGGTGGCCATTCTGGTAGCTGGGAAGTACAGTCTCCACCCAGAAGCCAGAAACAGATATTCCATGGCGGGAAGAAAGAGATACCTATTTATGCTGAGCAGAGTGACCAACACACTGAAATTCAATAGGCTGGAGGTGGAGTCATTAATTTTTATGAAGGGAGAAGTATGCATATGTGCAATTGAGCTTCATGCCTCTCAATGGATCCCACACTCAGGCTGGCCATGGTGGCTCACACCTGTAATCCCAGCAGTTTGAGAGGCCAAGGTGGGCAGATCATTTGAGCCCACAAGTTCAAGACCAGCCTGGGCAACATGACAAAACCTTGTCTATACAAAAAATACAAAAATCAGCCAGGTGTGGTGGCCTGCACCTGTAGTCCCAGCTACTCAGGAGGCTGAGGTCATAATGGTTTGAACCTGAAAAGTGGAGGCTGCAGTAAGCTGAGATTGCACCACTATGCTCTATCATGGGCAATAGAGTGACATCCCCATCTGAAAAAAAAGAGGGGGATCAGCACTAACACAATCTGAAACGTGAAGTTTTCCACACTGTGACTGCAAAAGGCGAAGTAGAGGACATGAAAATCCTCCCTGCACACACTCGGCAGAATAGCCAGAACCACTCCGTGATTGGTGGTCTATTATCTGGAAGGAATGCAGGTCAGCCTCCACATGGAAACCACCAAAGGAAAAGGCAGCAGCCAGACAGTTGGTCAGAATCAGCGGTGGAGTCTTTTGGAAGCGCTGGTTTCTGTTAGCCCTTAGGAAGAAAGCCTAATGACAGGGAGGGAAGGGGTAAAACAAGTCATCCCCTGACCTCCCATCCCATCAGGGCTGGGAATTCAATTTCCAAGGTTTCTCTGGAGTCTTTTTGGCCAAGATGGCATTCATGCAGTCAGTTGGGGGGGGGTTTAGAACTTTATTTCTCAATATTAATCTAATAAAGATTTTGCATCTTTTACAGTCCAAAAAGAAATTATTCTAACATAACAATTCCAAATATTTTTGACTGCAGAATAGTATATTATGTGAAAGTCCACTACTCTACTAGAAAATATTCCCTTGAGATCTCCTAGATTTTATCTAAAATGATTGAGAAGTCTCTTTCTGAGCCATCTAGAGTCGGGGAAAGAAGACAGTGAGGAAAGCTCAAAGCTGAACCACCCCAGGGCTGGCTAAAAACCCAGAAAGAGCAATTCACAAACAAGGAGCTATTTGTGGCCTAAGGGATGTTGTGAGGAGTCTCAGCAAACACCCTGGTGTACCCCTTAGAGTCAAGGCAGAGTAGTAGGCATGAAAATGAGCCACTGGCCCTTCTCTGTTAGGGCTTCCTTTTCAAAAGATGAGAATAATCATAAGAAGAAAAAATATAACAAACTGAGAAAAAAGAAAGATAGGGAGGGAGGGAGGGAAGAAAGGAAGGGAGGAAGAAAGGAGAAAGCTGCCAAAGCTATCATATTCCTCAGATCATGCTGCATGGAAGAGAGACTGAGAACACACACCACTTGATGTCCTAGTTTCTTCCAGCACTAAGTGCTGCCCTGAGCATCAGAGCCTGAGGTAGGGGCTTCACACTCTGATGAGGTTCAGCAATCACTGACATGATCCCAATTAATAGGAGAAAAGCATACATATGTATCTAACATGTATACAGGGGAGCATTTTTTATTTAACATATATATAGGGGACCCAATCATCCAGTGAGATTCAGAGGCATATATATCATCCTGGAAAAACAGATTATGGAAGGGAGGAGAAAATGAATTCTTTTGAGGGAATTACTAGTGAGGAGGCATGGATCCCAGTGGAGATTTGTAAATAGTTTTTCACAGTGAAAGGGTCTGTTCAGGTGTGGTTACATTCTTGGTCTTACAGGGAGAGTAAGAAAAAACTTCCTGGTGGGTGTGGATCTTAGGCAGAGGAGGACCCTGAGGCTTCTTCTGCTTTTTCTTCAGCTCACCCTGTCAATGCATCATATTTTGGGGTGTCACTTTCTGAGCCCAAAGTGACTTTGAAATCTTTTATGAGAAAGAGGGCATGTTCCCTATAACAAGACTCTGGAAAGAAAGATTTGATTATCCTAAAAGTCCACACAAAGATGATTATTTTTCCATGTTTTTAAAAGACTGACACTGCTTCAGGGCATAGCCTGTTAACCATGATGCTTTGGGTGTTAAAAAAAAAAGTCAGGGATTTGTGGCCACTAGAGAAAGGCTCAATAACATGAGTTAATAAGGGCCTATAACTATGTTTCTGCCTGATTTTTTTTGTAATTAACAATAGCTAATTTCACTTATGATGAAATCATGCTACTAATAGTACTATTAATAACAATAATAGACATGTATTTAGCATTTATTGTGACTAGGGTCTTGAGAAAGAACTCTCCAACCAATCTAATCCCTAAAGTAGGTGTGTACTAAGATTAACAGATAAGAAAACAGGCAAAGAATGTTGACTGACTTGCCTGAGGTCACACAAATGAGATAGCTAGGCCTTGAACCCAGGCAGTCAGATTCTGGGCTCTTGACACCCCACCTCACCCCTCCCACCTCCAGCCCCACCTCATCTACACTGCCTGCAAGAGTGTTAGTGCTGGTACCTAGCAGCTGAGTGTTACACTGAGTGGGTTTTCCTTGATCCAGAACTGCTTTCTCTGCCTTTGTTCCTGTCTAGATTTTCTTGTTTTGCTCTTGGTCATTGTTGCTTCACTAGTGTTCCTATACATGTGACATTTGAAAAATTCTAATGAAACTATCATTGCAGGATTATAACAGAGACAGTGAAGGAGACCTGACCTAACCAACTCCATATTGCTTCTAACCTCCAAGCTGTCCTTGTTAATTCATGGATATAGGCCAAACTAACTTTGGCCTATAACTTTTTTAGTGTATAGTCTTCAGTTTGAAAGAAAGATAATAACAGCCCTTTCCCAATAAAAACCTCTTTCTGCCTGGGGACTAGACTACCTTTATAGTATTAACAAATTTGCTAATAGTTAAGAAGTTATGGTTTAGGAGTCATGCAGCTAGAGCCTAGAAGATTCTGGCCCTCCCCAAATTGCTCCTTCGGATAACATCACTATTGTAAAATCTAAGATCAGTGCTTGAGCTATTTTGCAGACCCTGCAGTTGATGAATGGCACCACTCAGACTGATAAACTGGCACATCTGATTTTTGTGGCCCCCACCCAGGAACTGACTCAGTGCAAGAAGACAGCTTCTACTCCCTAAGATTTTATGTCTGACCCAACTGATCAGCACTCCTCACTCACTGCCCCTTTCCCGACACCCACCAAATTATTCTTAAAAACTCTGATCTCTGAATACTTAGGAAGGCTGATTTGAGTAATGACAAAATTCTCATCTCCCGCACAGTCAGCTCTGTATGAATTACTTTTTCTCTATTGCAATTCCCTTTTCTTGATAAGTCAGCTCTGCCTAGGCAGAAAGCAATGTGAACTCACTGGGCAGTTATAAGGATGCCTTGGGAGAAAGGAAGTGTGTGTGGTCACCAAAGAGGTGTGTGGAATAAAGGTTTCTCTCATCCCTTGGGCTGGTCTCTCTGAGTCTATGAGAAGATGACAAAGAGCCTTTGCTATTTATTAGTTATGTTTTACTCCTAGCCTGATTCTACCCCTAATTTTTGTAGTTGATGGGGTGGAAGGGGGAGGATGGGAGGAGGGGAGAATGAGAGAGGCGCAGTTCAATGCTAGCAGCAGGCATCTTCTGGGGGCTGGGCAGAATGGAGCAACATGCCTCCAGCCTGCCTTAAATCTCTTTAGGCTGCCCACACATGTGCTCAACTAGGTTCTCTTTAACATCAGGCACTTACAGGAAAAGAAAAAAGGCCCATTTGTGCATTTGTGAGTCGTGTATACAAAGATAGAGAACAAAATGGCACCATCTTGTTCTCCTGTGGTCCATGCAGGAAGGGGCTCAGCTGTGGCCATCTCAGGATGGAGGAGGAAATCCCAGACTTATCCTGTTCAAGACTGGGCCCGCAAGCCTCCACCCTCCCTAGACCAGGGAGAGCTGTAATTTCAGCTCAGTGATCCCAGGACACAGCCAACTTTCCATCCCCGCCTATGCTTTCAGGCCTAACCTCCCAGCACTAAGTAAATAAAGGGGGGATTCTTTCTCACTGGTGTATCTTCCTTTCAGACCCAGAGAAAAGGACTTGGACTATGATTACTCAGCACCTTCATCTTCCTCAGGGAACAAGTTGATAGAACAGAAATTTATTTTGGTTGGATCATAATGACCAATAAAAGATACCTTTTTATTCATGATGCATTTTGAGTCAATATATATTCAAGATCAGAAAATGGACCATCAGTGAGTGCAGCCTTGAATTGTTTATTTTTAAAAAGTGTAATCACCTGATGAGTTCTTCCTGCCCACTGCACAGACAAAACCAATTCACTGAGATCATGGCATTGCACTCAAATCAGTCTCCCTGAGGGCTTGCAGGTTAGGGGTATCGACAATTTGGTGAGCAGGGGGCTAGGGAATGGGTGCTGCTGATTGGTTGGAAATGAAATCACAGGGGTGTGGAAAACAGTCCTTGTGCACTGAGCCTCCTTCTGGGTATCAGGACCAGTTGAGTCATGAGTCACGAGGTGTTGGCAGGTGGGGGGCAGTCTGAAAAACATCTCAGAAAACAATCTTAGGTTTTACAATAGTGATTTTTGTTTATTTGTTTTTTATAGAAACAGGCTCTCACTCTGTCAGTGAGAGAGTGCAGTGGCTTACTATAACTTTGGGCTACTGGGCTCAAGCAATCCTCCTGCCTCAGCCTCTTGAGTAGCTGGGACTACAGGTACACATCACTGTGCCCAGTTTTTAGAAAAATTTTTGCAGAGATGGGTTTCTACTATATTGCCCAGTATGGTCTCAAATCCCTGGGCTGAAGCCATCCTTTCATCTCACCTCCCACTGTGTTGGTGTGATAGGTGTTAGCCACTGCTCCTGGCCACATAGTGATGTTATCTATGGAAGAAATTGGTACTATACCCAGCCCAAAGCCTGCTAAACCTTTTTTCATCTGCTTTACCTAACCCACCCCAAGGTTTGGGAATAACATACTCAATTTTAAGAAATAACCTCTGGGAGAGATGGTCTTTATTTGGAAAAATACCTTGAGGCTTCTGACTGAGAATGAGAAGCCTCATGATAGAATCAGATTAACGTAGATAAACAGAGAGGTGGATAATAGTTCTGCACATAAAGAGAGAGGAATTTGGAGAATCTGAGAATAGCCTGAGGAGTCAAAAGGTAAGTAAGTGTTCAAGATGGAACAGGTAGCCTGAGGGAGAATGGTAGAGGAGTTTACAAAGAAAGTTAGCTGGTGAGAAAGTCCCTGTCCAAGGTCATTTCTGAACTGGGGTTGTCTAACATTTGCCTTAAAGTTATCTGCCAAGTTTTATTCATTTCTGTAACAAATGTTCATTGTGTGCCGTTTATGGGCCAAGAAGTTGAAGGCTAAATGAGACCAAGTCCTTACTTCAGTAAGCTTACTTTGCTAAGGCTGTTAGTAAATAGCCATCCCATGGTACCAGCCTGCCTTTAGTAAAAGTCACACAATTTTTGTGTATTTCCCCTAGAAATCAACCCAGAGACAGAATTCTAGTGCAAGAAATATATTTGGAAGTTGATTCCAGAAAATACCCATAAAGACAAGAGAGAATGAGAGAAAGGATGGCAACCAATAAAAGGTAAATTGCCAACCAAGTTACTATTTGGACAACTGGGGCTCAGGGCCAAGGAGCTGGAATTTTCACCAACTCTTTTTAGTCATTGTTAAAGGCCATTCTTGGGAGAAAAGGGAAGTGATAACTTTTCAGTATTTCTAGCCTGCC
Organism: Cebus imitator; assembly: GCF_001604975.1. Taxonomy (NCBI): domain Eukaryota; kingdom Metazoa; phylum Chordata; class Mammalia; order Primates; family Cebidae; genus Cebus; species Cebus imitator. The sequence continues at coordinate 550,547 of NW_016107561.1, forward strand.
ATGCACATGGAGAGAGCAAGCTCCCAAATCTACAGACGCCCTCAAAAAACAGATGTTTAAACTGGGTGTGGAGATGCATACCTGTAGTCTTAGATGCTTGGAAAGATCACTTAAGCCCAGGATGTTAAAGCTATAGTGAACTATGATCACACCACATTCCGACAGAACTAAAACCCTATCTCTAAAAAAGTAAATTTAAAAAGTTGCTTGTGCTGGAAGTTGGCAACTCACAGCCTTATGATGATTTTAAGATTTTCCAGCATCTGCCTCTCCCTGCATCCTCAACCTCAGGTGCCCCCAGCCTCCTTCTTCTACCTCCAAGCCCCTGTTGTACCATAGGCTCTCACTTACTGGAGTCTTGCCATTTCTGAAATGCATCATGCTGTGTACAACACCAAGCCATTGTTCATGCTAGGCTCTCTGCCTGAAATGCCTTTCCCACATATATAATTTAACCTTTGTCAATATTCAGCTCAAAAGTCACTTCCTTAATGAGTATTTCCTGGTTACCTAAAGTGAAATCCACTATTCCAGCCTTTGCCCCTTCTCCAGAAATATATCTTAGCTCCTATAAGAATATGTCGTTCTCACTCATTTCATAGTATTGTTCACCCCTATCAAATAGAAGTTCCTTGAGTACAATGGCCCTGATCTACCCCTGAATACCTAATGGACAGTATAAGGTCTAGCAAAAAATAGAGACAGGTAAATATTTAATGAGCTAGTGAAGGCGAATGTGTGAGAAAATTAATGAATAAGCAAATTTATGTAGATGAGTAGAAGGGAATAAATAGGAAACATAGGTTGGGCTGGAACTGTGTGAAGCATTTCCCAGCCTTCCTTGCACTTAGATGTTGCTTTGTGGTTACCTCCTAACCAACAGGATAGAAGTGAAAATGCTGTCTGCAACTTCCAGGAAACATCCTCAAAGGCCTGTGCTTGCCCTTTCTCCTTCCTGCTGGCTGGAGTGTGAATGGATGTGACTGCAACAGTAATAGGTCCATTGCTTGATGTGCACAGCAAGTCAATATGCTGAGACACCGGGTTGCAGCAGAGAAAGAGATATAATCATAAAACTGCTGAATGAGGAGACAGGAGGAAGCCTCAGATCTATTTCCTCGAAAAGCATGGGGACAGAGGTTTTAAGGGCTTTGGAGTGGGTTGAAATGTGGAGATTATTGATTGGTCAAGGAGTGCAGGGCGAAGTCACAGGAGAGGGAGATGAAGAAACTGTATTGTCATGCTGGTTTCTTTCCTCCGTGGGAGTCTTCAGACTAGTTGGTATCAGCTGCTTCACTGGAATTCTGGATCTGAAAAACACCTTAAGCAATGCTTAAACAGGAGCTTTAAGATTCTAACCTCGGAAATCCTATCTATGGGAACAATGCGGATTCAAATGGCCAGTATCTAGTGCTGTGTGACTCTCAGTTACAAGAAAGTGTGTTAAAGTGCAGCCCAATTAATGCTTAATTGTAATTATTTTATGTATATATATACTGACCATTTGTATCCCCCTCCTTTTTTTTGAGACTGAGTTTCTCTCTGTCACCCAGGCTGGAATGCAATGGTGTGATCTCAGTTCACAGCAGCCTCCACTTCCTGGGTTCAAGCGATTCTCCTGCCTCAGCCTGCCAAACAGGTGGGATTACAGGTATCCACCACCAAACCCAGCTAATTTTTGAACTTTTAGTAGAGATGGGTTTTCACCATGTTGGTCAGGCTGGTCTCAAACCCCTGACCTCAGGTGATCCACCGACCGCAGCCTCCCAAATTGCTGGAATTATTGGCATGAGTCACCACGCTCAGCCTCATCCCCATTGTTCTCATAGGTAGGACTTATGATATTGGAATCACAAGGCTTTTTGTTTCTTTTTTTTTTTTTTCCACGTGGAGTCTTAATCTGTTGCCCAAACTGGAGTGCAGTGGTGCAACCTCAGCTCACTGCAACTTCTACCTCCCAGGTTCAAGCACTACTGCTGCCTCAGCCTCCCAAGTAGCTGGAATTACAGGCGCCTGCCACTGTTCTATTGGAGCGAGCATAGAAAGTCAACAGCAAGACAAAAGTATGCTAAACTGCAGGGTCTTTATTGCCAGCGGCCACGGAGGACTCGCGTCTCTCCAACCCGTGGCCCCGAAAGGAGGGTGTCAAGACCTTTTATACCCGTAAACCACCTCAGAGGTGAGGGTGAGGGGCTTTGTACATTCCGAGGGCCAGGGGACTTTGGACATTCCAATTGTTGCTTAAGTGGTTCACAGAAGTCAAGATAAGTGTTAGTTTACACATTGTCTGGGTAGGGTGGAAATTACAGAGCTTAGTTACTTATTCCAAGTCGCAGAGGCCAAAATGGCGGGGGTTTGGACTGCTTGCCTGTCACATCAGGGTTACAGACAGCAGTTTTAACAGAAAGCCAAGGAATGGCTGAGGTATGCAGTTTTATGGTGTTTTACCATGTCACACCACCATACCTGGCTAATTTTTGGGTTTTTTTTGGTAGAGACAGGGTCTCGATCTCCTGACCTCAAGTGATCCACCCAACTTGGCCTCCCAAAGGCTTGGGATTACAGGCATGAGTGACCATACCTGCCCTAAGGCTTTTGTTTAAGATACACAGTTCTCAGCTGCCCCCTTTTCAGTCAAATAGCAGCTGTCTCCCTGGAAGATTTTGTGCTCTTTTCCATAAGGAGCAGCCTTGATAATAACTGACCAATATACAGGGACAAAAAAACAGGTCTCCTTGTCTCCAGGTGGGACTGACTTTGTGGTACAACTCAGGTTCCAGAGCTCCCCGTGGAATCAGACTGAAGCAGGACTCCAGCTGAAGCTCTATCCCAGCTCAACTCCTTACCCAGCTCCACCCTGCTTGCCTCACACCCTATTCAGAGAGTACTTATGCAGCAAGTCAAATGCACCAAAATTCCTGTACCAGGCTCAGCTTCTAGGGAGCAGCCCGCATATAAATTTGAGTTTTCAATCCCTGGATTTGAGGGACAAACGAAGTGTGCTGAGACAGTTAGAAAGGGCCACCAGTCAGTACTAGCCAGAAGAGGCATGCTTCAAAAGTAGTCACAGTCAATCTTTAGAGATCAATACATACTGTCAGACTGATGCATATTATGAAGGACCCAGAATACATTCCTGCCTTGGCCTGAGAGAGTTATCATTCTTAGCAAGCACATGAGTCTTTGTACCACACGCACCATGGACTTACTTCTCTCCTAATTATTGCTTATACTGATTTGGGTGTCCTTCTTTTGTTGTCAACTAAGCAAATAGCCCAACTGCAGTCAATGCTATGAAAGTAATACATCCCTGCCTGTTGCCAGAAAGGGCCAGTGTATGGGAGTGACTTCCTAAACAGTTTCCCTAATAAAAGAGCTTAGTCTCTGGGTACAGGATAGTTAGCCTATTATTCTAGACAAAAATTGGTTCTGCTCCATTTACATACTCTGTTGGAAATGACAGAATCTCTATGAGAATTCACATGACATCCATGAACTTCTAAGAGAACCTACTGAGAGGAATGTCCTTGGCTAAGAGCCTCCAGCTGCTACAACTTCAGATCCACTGCCGTGTTCACACTCAGGTGGCTGCCAGCAAATGATTAAACTCCATGAGGGTCCAAGAACCAGGCCATTTCTAGCAGGACTTTCCTAATGGACAATCCTTGCTCTGAGGCTCCTCGTTGGCCTGGCTATGACTTTCTCAGAGCTGTACTGCAGTCTAGGCTCATCCTACCCAAATTTCTTCCTTCCCTTTCTCCTTTCACAGGGGTCAGGCCTGCATCTACTCTGAAGCTTCTCCCTGCCTACTCACATGTCTTCTCCCCTTTACCCTTTAGAGAATTTCCTCCATTAAATCTTTTGCATTTCTCCTTCCATCTTGGCATTTGCTTCTCATAGGACCCTAGCTGACATACTGGATCTGAATCCTGAGGTCTGATTTGTGAAGGTGTGGGAACTTGTGAGATCAATTGCAAATGAGACATTACAATGGAATCCAAGGTAGCAACACTCAGAATTATAGCACACATTTGTTACTTGGCATGGAAAAATGTTTATGATGGAGTAAACCGAGGAATTACAAAACAGCATAGTATGTATTCCAAACTTGTAAACAAGAAAGTATATATAGAAAGAGAAAAATTTTAGAAGGCTATGCATAAAAATATTGAGATTGGTTTGCTCTAGATTATAGTAGTCTTGCTTATCTCTTTTGCATGTTTACATTTTCAAAATTTTTCATAATAGAAATTGTTTCACTTTAAACACAGCTGAAAAGAGAAGCTTTTGGCCTCGAGGAGGAGTATCTTAGGAGCTAGGGCACTTTGGAAAAATAAGGCTGCTGTAAGGTTTTCTGGAGCTTCAGGACTGCTCCTTTAATGGGTACCATATAGGCACCAGGGGCCTACGGAGGAAGAAAACTTGCTGAGGTGAGAACATAAAGACCACAGGGAAGGCCTCAGAAAATGAGTGATGAGGGGAGAAGAGGGTCTCCTTTTTCAGTGCATGGATCTGTTCAATCACTATCCCCACTATCATTCCCTATCTGATTCTGACATCATTTTGTGTCCCCTTAGATCTGACTGTGTACATATCATATAGTTCACTCATTCATCCAACCAATATTTATTGAGCCATATTCTTTGCTAGACATTCTACTAAGTTCTAAGGATTCTGGCATGTGGCGGATACGGAGAGCTGCCTCCCAATACCCATTTTCCCCCTTTTCTTGTTAAGAAAACCCTGATTTTATTTAGGGAAGCAGCACGACTGGTTACAAATCATGTCTGAGCGCTCTTTGCAGATAGAAGAGGCCATGTGTTGCAAGCAGAAAACTCACTGAAGTGGGTTCGTTCAATCAGCAGACACCTTTGTTCTTCACCCTTCCCTGTCTCTGGAAAGTAGGTGGAACCATGAAATGAACACGAGGAACAAAGACCATGTATTAAATATATGGGAGCAAAAATCAAGAAAGGATCAGTCACTAGTGGCATTATCAACCCACTTAAAACGGACCTCGGTATTTCTTGTTATGTGAGAAAAACAAATCTAATTTGCGGAAGCCACAGTTTTGGTGATTTCTATAACTTGAAGCTCAACAGGATTCTAAATGGTACAAACAGAGAATGAGTCACAAGCCCTGCCCTGCCCTATGTATGCGCAAAGAGCAAATCAGTAAAATCTAATTACACTCTAAACTCCTCTCTTTCCTGCTGCTCAATGTAGAAAGAAGGCAGCCTACTGCAGTTCTGCTCCAAACTCCTCAGGCCTGCCTTTCCGCAGACTCAGGCATTTGAAAATCCCAAGCAAGATGAGTGCAATGGTTCTCAGAAGGTAACTGGGACCAGCTGTTCTCAAACTGTTCAGGCTCTGGGCCCCTTTACATTATTCAAAACTATGAAGGACTACAAACAGCTTTTGTTTATGTGAGTTGTACAATCCATATTTACCACAGTAGATACTAAAACTGAGGGGTTTAAACAATATTAATTAATTTAACAATAGTAACAAATTCATTGTTATATTTTATAAAAATATTTTTTCTGAAACAAAAAAAAATAAGAAATAATAAAGTGTGACACTGTTTTTCTTATTTATTTATTTATTTATTTTTAGAGACAGCATCACTCTGTGTCCCCTGCATTGAAGTATAATGGCACCATCATAGCTCACTACAGCCTCAAATGACTTTCCTACATCAGCCTCCTGAGAAGCTGGGACTACGGGTGCATGCCGCCATGCCTGGCTAAATCTATTGTTTTTATTTTTGTAGAGATGGAGGTCTAGCTATGTTGCACAGGCTGGTCTCAAAGTCCTGGCCTCAAGTGAACCTCCCTCTTTGGCCTCCTAAAGTGCTAGGATTATAGGTGTGAGCCCCCATACTCAGCCTGTTTTATATTTTTTTGCAAACCTCCTTAATGTCTGGCTTAAAAGAACAAAACTGACTGTATTCTCTCATCTGCTTCTGCATTTAAAGCAGTCCAACCCTTTGCATTGCATGTAGCCTCCAGGAAACTCTACCATACATAATAATGCTAACATGTTAGCATTCTTATGAACATTATTTTGACCTGTGGACCCCCAAAGGGGTTTTGGAGTTCCCCAGAGGTATCCCTGCTTTAGAGCTGCTGCTGTGACCATGCTACTCAAAGCCTGATCGCCAAACTACTTGTCACTGGTCTGTGTTAGAGAAGTACAGAAATTGAGCAAATGTTTAGAAACTCTTACAGCAATTTGACGGTAGTTTTATGTCTGTTGAATCTAATAATAATGTTAACAAATCAGGACTTTGTTTTGTGTCTTTCTTATTTTTTGTAATGTATGTTTATTATATTTTACAAAAGAACCAGTCTGCAATGGATTGAAGATCAAGAAGGAAAAAAGAGCTTCCATCGTGATTTCTGAAGTAAAGGTCTAGCTTGGCAATATCCAACATGTGGCTCTCAGCCAGTAGTATCTACATCATCTGGGAACTGGTGAGAGATGCAAATTACCAGGCCTCACTCCAGAAACCCTGGGCTGAGGCCCACCTGTCTGGGTTTTAACAAGCCCTCCAGAGACTTCTAATGCTCACGAAAGTTTGAGAACCACTGGTCTAGATCTGTGTTTTTCTAACTTTAAGGTGCATCAGTTGGGGAGCTTCTTAAACTGAAGATTCTGATTCAGAAGATCTGGGGTAGGGATGGAGATTTTACATTTCTAATAAGCTGCCAGGAGATGTGGGCATTGACCCCATTTTAAGTAAGAATTCAGGAGACAGGCTGGGCACGGTGGCTCACACCTGTAATCCCAGCACTTTGGGAGGC
>NW_016107561.1:557607-587110 GCF_001604975.1 Cebus imitator
AAAAAAAAAAAAAAAAAAAGGGAATTCAGGAGACAGATCTAGCAAGTGGCTGATTCATGTTCCACTCAGGCAAGGTTGGGCAGGGACTTATAAAGATTTACCGTAAGTTTACATACCTGTATGGTTTTCATATAATCCATGATTGATCATGGCTGGTTAATGGCTTAGAATGTCTTTAGCTGATGATCAATCTTGTTCTGCATAGCTGTCTTTCCAGGAGGTTGGTGATCAGGCCCAGTATGAACAGGTCAAAGGCAGCTGGTTTTATGATTTGGCCAAGTTCAACAGGTTAGATTTCATCTGCACATGACTGGGATCCAACTCCTTATGCCCCCAAGATCCCATTCAGATACCTCTTACATAATCATCTCCATCTTGGATTTTATTTTCTCCACACAGTGGAGAAACAATTTCTATAGAGACAGACCAAGGAATTGGCTGCTTTATCCCGTGGAAGGCCAAGAGGGTGTTAGTGGCATTCTTTAAAAGACATTGTTGTAATTTTTCTTTAATTGAGGTCAAGGCAATAGACAAAAGGGCCAGCTTTGAGGCAGGCACAATTTAAGAAAGGTTGCTTTCCTTCTGGCCATGGAAATGAAGTCCAAAGAAGAGAGCTCCATTTCAGGTTTCTGGCAGCCTGGGATTTCCAGCATGGTTTCCCTCTCTGCAGCCCCTTGCTAGCAACTTGATTCTCTGGTGCAGGAAGACTGAAGGTGACATGCTCCAGGGAAGGAGGACAAGGGTGAGTGTCGTGTGACTTTACTGAAAATGTTAGAGAAGTAATGAAATATTGAACAACTGCTTCTGTGGCAGCAGCTGAAGGAAACCAGAGGCAAGAACTGCAGCTTCTCCTAGTTCCTCAGGGAACCATGCTGAGGTCGGGGAGCAGGGGGAGAAGGCTGGAGTGCATGGCAATGCAACCATTCCCACTGGACTGTCAGATGAACTTGATAAAGGCAAAACAGGAGCTGAACATCTGCTTATCTTTTTAAATTGTGATATTTTGGACCAGAGGAACAAGTAATTTTCCCCAGGAATCACTGTGCAGCCTCAGGCCAGTGAAAGACAAATTTGGGTAAGGACAAGCCCATTCCAGCTCCTACCCTCACCCCAGGTCTTTGTGTGCCATTGGGCAAAGCCTTTTCAAATAACGACTTGAGAAAAATGACTATAAAAACATATTTTGTCATTGAAAGAGAGGTGATATGAGCAGTAGTCAAGTTTGCCAGGCTCTGGAATCAGACTGTCTGGGTTTGAACTCAAACCCCATGATAATGAGCTGCGTGTCTTTGGCCAAGTTGCTTTTCCTCTCTGTGCTTAATCGGTCAGTTGTATTTGTTCTCTCCCCATCACCAGGCTTTGAGCTAAGGATGGTGACTGCAATTCATTCATTTTTTTCTTTCTGGTGGCATCTGATGGAGAAGGGCAAAGTACTTAACTCTGTCCATTTTAAGATTTGAGTTTGGAGCCGCAGGCAATACGTGACACTGGGATTCTAAAGAGGGAAAGAGGAGTAGTTTGTGGTGCTTGTGGTCATGGGGCAAGGAAGATTTTTGGACAAGAGCATCTACTGAGGCTGGGGCTTCATCACCAGGAAGTGACGGTGTTGCAGGAGTGCTGCAGGCACAGACAGATTCAGGGGCTCAGACGATGCCTCCGTCTCCTCCCTCCATCACTGAGCCTGGCTTGTCCAAATTTAAGTTGCCCCTCCCCAAATTTAAGTGAGTGGGCTGGTTCCATCTCCAGGTCGGCTCTCCTCATTGTGGTAGATGGAGTCTTGGCACGTGGAGTGGCCCGGCTGTGATTTGGCTTAACGTCAGCTTTCATGGCCGCCTTTTATTACATTGCTTCCATGAGAACATATATCCCAAGTTCTACACAACTGCTTTACAAACGAGCTTTTGGAAGATAAGTATGCAGAAGGCAGATATGCCCTGTTTCCATCTGGACCAATATCCATTTATTAATCTCCCCACTTCTGGTAACATAAAAGCAGCTGGCCAAAGTGTCCTCCAAGCAAAATCCATAAGAGACACAACCTTGGCCCCAGATGGTGGTTGAGATGTTTGTATACTTTGACCAACATATTCTTCCTCACGATTCCTCTGCCCTGCCCTCACTTCCTCCATTCTGATAATTCCAGCACCACAATCTTCCCTTCCTGCTCACTCCCACCAAGTCAGATGACACCTGTGCTGGAAAGAAGTAGGAACGATTGCATCTGTCACTAAATGATCAGCACCTCTGCTGACCTAACAGCTCCCCTATGACAAACATAGTCGGGTAGACAGTGGAAGCCTGAATTCACAGAATTCAGCCACAGGCAAGTCACCAGAGCTGACTGAGACAGAACCGCACCTGAAGGGTAACTTCTGAGAAGGCAGCAGCTGGGGTGGGACTAGGAGCAGAAAGCAAAATTGCAATGACTTTCACAGTTTTATCTGTAAAGATCCTTTAAGTGAAAGCCAGAGAAATACATCCCAGACCACTGAAAGGAGAAATATAATTTATTAGAGGAATTTAAGTGTCCACAAAATAGAAAAAATATCTGACCTGTTATGTTTCAGAAAGGACAGGAATTTGCGTAGTTTTGAGTTTATACAGAAGCAGCCATTTTTAGTCCTTGTAAGATTCACTGAAGTTTCCAGAGATCTGCTTGACCCACTCCTGAGAGCCTAGCAAAACTCCACCCAAGGGAGGGAGGCTGGTTCCCTAAAGGAAAAATAAGAAGCCGTTACCAAGCAGCAGGCGAAACAATGATTCTCTGTTGCATAGGTCATATTGTAGTATTTGTGGGCTTTCTCCTTCAGTCTTTGGGTTTGCCATTCTGTTGTTTCCCTTTTCCTCCATGAGAACTAAATTTACTGGGTAATTCATTCAATAATAACATTTCACAGGCCTTTGACTGGGTGCCCTCTGCTGGTCACCTTACGCACAAAGGCACAAATAAGACATTATCATGGCTACCAAGGCTTGGAAGGGGAAGACGGAACTCTTCCCTGTGCTGTGGGAGAGGCGTGTACAGAGACACTGGAGGTCAGAGGAGGTCTGGCCAGGTCCAGGCAGTAAAAGAGGCTTGAGAAAAGCATCCCAGAGTCCCAGAGAAGGTGAGCCTGAGCTGATCCTTGAAAGATAAGGTAGACAGGGATTAGGCAGGGAACCCAGGCCTGGGGCAAGTGGCTTACAGGGTGGCATTCTACACAGAGGTGGAGTACTTGGAGGAAGGGCAAAGCTGCAGAGGCGCCAAACATCCTGGATTTTCTTTCTTTATTTTTTTTTTCTTTTGTTTTGAGACAGAGTTTTGCTCTGTCTCCCAGGTTGGAGCGCAGTAGCATGATCTTGGCTCACAGCAACCTCTGCCTCCTGGGTTCAAGCAATTCCCCTGCCTCAGCCTCCCAAGTATCTGGGATTACAGGCACGTGTCACCACACCCGGCTAATTTTTGTATTTTCAGTAGAGATTGTGTTTCATCCTATTGGTCAGGCTGGTCTCGAACTCCTGACCTCAGGTGATCCACTCACCTTGGCCTCCCAAAGTGCTGGGGTTATAGGCGTGAGCCACTGCACCCAGCACATCCTGGAGTTTTAAAAGAAGAAGAATGTTCTCAAATGCTGAGGGCAAAGTGGGTGGTGGTGAGAGAGAAAGCCAGAGAGGAAATCACAGACTAGGCCAGATCATGGAAGGCTTTCATGGTCCATGTTAGCGCTTTGCAACAAATCTGTAGGCAAGAATTTAGGCATAGAAGTGGTATAATCTGATTTGCATTTGAGGAAGATCCGGCTGATCCAGAATAAAAGATGGTTAGAAGGGTGGAACACTAGAAACGGGAAAAGACAAGAAGATTATTGCAAAACTTGGAGTTACAGATGTCAGGGGCCAGCATCAAGGCAATTGCAATGAGAGAGAGGAGGAGGAAACATTCGGGTGAGATGTCAAGCAGGAAGCATCCAAAGGACTTCGAGGTGATTTGTTGGGATGGTGAGGGCTAGGGAAGCATCTAGGGTGGCTCCGGGTTTATGGCTTGAGTGAAGAGGTGGATGGTGACACTGTTTCCCAAAACTAGTGTCTACAGAAAAGAAAAGGAGTAGGTTGGGAAGAGAAAAAAGACAAGCAGGCTCAGATATCGTGTCTTGGGATGTCTGTGGAGCACCCGGGAGGAGCTCCTCAGTAGGATGCTGGATCTCAGCATCCCAGAACTGGGAGACAGCAGCATGCAGGAAGCAGGTGTAGGAGGGAGGGAAGTGAGAAGAGATCATGGCCTCTGGCCTGAGTGCGTGGGAGCAGAGAACAAGAAGCCAGCAGACAAGTCTGGGAGAAACTTTCAGAGAGGAAGACCAAGACAGTATTGTCGGAGAAGCCAGCAAAAGACGAAGTTTTAAGAAAATGAGGGCTCAACAATATCAGATGTCTCAAAGAACTCACCCATAATAAGACCCAATAAAAGTCTAATGGATTTGACATTTTGGAAGTTGTTATAGACCTAAGCTAGAGATCTTTCAGTGGAGTGGTGGGGTCAGAGGCCAGACTGAGTCCAAGGGTGAGTCGTGGTTCAAGCTGTGGGGAGTTGTGAACACAGGGAGCTGCCTCCTAACACACCTCCCTTTCCAAAAGCACCACGAGTTCTGGAACGTCCGTGACCCCCCTGCTGGCACCAAGATGACCTGGGGCTCTAACAAGGATGAACTTTGAAGTTACTCATCATTGGTTGAATTATCCATTATTTATCAAGCACCTATAGGGTGTCTTCTATATGCCAGGTACTGTGCCAGGCACCTGAGCCCAAAAAATGAGTAAGACCCAGGCACTGCCCTGGAGATATTCATGTTTTAATGAGGAAATACACAGATCACACATTGTCATGTAATGCTACATGTGTTATAACTGAGTTGGGGAAGATGAAAGAGGTCAAGGAAGTTTTTATGGAGAAGTGACAATTGTCACAGACAATGGCCAGCCAAGGAACTCCTTGAGGCAGGGGAGTGCCATGATCAAATTTTTTGTTGTAGTTTTATGCAGAAAACGGATGCATTTTCACAAATTTAATACTTTCACATAACTGGCACCCAGATCAAGAACCAGGGCATGACCAGCCCCCAGAAGGTTCTCATGACTTTTGCTAGCCAACACTATTATGAATTTTGTACCTTCCACCGCTTTTACATAAATAAGCATATATAGTACTCATTCGTGTCTGCTGTCTGTTGCTCAATGTGACATTTGTGGGATTCTTTCCACATTGCTGCATAAAGTGGCAGATGGCCAATTTCAGATTCGTTTTTTAAGGAAAATGTGGTAAAGATGTGAGTCTTGTGTGTGGATTATGAAAGTCAGCCTTTTGCTTTGCTGTCCTGTTATATGTGATGAACCGACATCCTTGGCTCCTTGCCCTTTCCCAAATTTAAGTAAGCGGGGCTGGCTCTCCCCTTTTCCACACCTCCCTTTTCAGGATTCACTATTCATTTCTCAAATTGCTCACAGTGTTCTTTTAAATGCAAGTTCTCTTGCATGTCTGTGTGTGCAAGATGTGTGTGTGCACATGTGCTGCCAGGAAGGAGGGGGAAGGACTTCTGTCTTTGCCCCAGTCTCTCGTGCCCCATTTGGGGCAGTGGCAGGTGTGGCTGACAAGCTGTCCCAGAAAGAGACAGGCTAGCTTCAGGGTGTACAGCTGTGACTACCAGAGTGGGAAGGGGAGCAGTCGAGGGGCCAGTAATGAAGACACCACCCTCAGAGGAGACCTAAGTCATTACTGTCATTCTAACTGCCACCCTCCTGAATGCACAGGAAGCTTGCAAATCTCAGAGCAATCTATTCCCCACTTCTGCTGGAAGAAAAATGAGAAATCCTATACCAGGAGGAATATGTAATTCCTGCCTGTCTTCTTAAAAATACATCAAGATCCTGCAGAAACCAAGCCCCTCCAATACCTGGTAGTCAGGCGGCATCTGCTACCGCCTGACAGCACCTCATAAAATTCCTGAAGGAAGAGGTTATATGACCAATAAAACCTGCCCCCAAAGTCTCTCTTGGCTGAGCTTTGTCCGAGGAGCTTTATTCCTTCCCTGGCTTCTTTTGAGGTTAATAAGCTCACATTTTCAAGGGCAGCTCTAGATGTAAAAGAGAGCAGGTTCTTCTCCCTCTCTACCTAGAATGAAGATTTGTTCTTTCTTAAATTGACAGTAGAAATGTTTTGAGACCTAACTTGCCATTTGGAAAGACCCCAGTGAAAATTCCATAGGACTGAGAGCCTTGTAGGGAATGTTAAGCTGGGGAGGCTTGGAAGACAACATGTCTTTGCCTCTAAAACACTGACTTTTCTCTCTACAAGCATTCAGGCTAGTGCTTTGTTGTATTCCTTCTCTTCTCTCCCTGTCTCTCATACTCTGTCTCTCTATGTGTGAGCTTCCTTGTCTGTGAGAGTCTGATTAGTTTCAGAATGGCTTACTGATACTATCCTCCAGTAGCTTCAGAACATTAGCTAGGAGCCAAGGCCCTGAGAAGTTGAAGGTTGTGTCCAAGAACTTCTAGCTGCTTAGGGACAGAATTAGGACTAGATAGTCTCAACAGCCATTGTCCCTCCCCTCCTAAACTGACCTTCCTCTTTTCTGGACCTAAGTCATTTACCATCTCCTCAGGTCTCCATGGATATTTTCCGGATCACATCAAGACTTATTCTCAAGAAAAACAGGGTATAATAACCACATGAGGTTACTAATGGTAGTTGATGCATAATGTGAACTCCTTGTTCCAAGAATATTTGCATTTCATCAGGGGCAGAGGCATGCGCACACCTCGAATGGTCATTCATTCATTTACCATGTTCTGACTTCTTCTAGCCACATGGTAGGCTGAATTCCTTCATCCCAGTGAAATCAGAATGACCACGTGACCCACTTTGGCCAATATAATGGAAATGGAAATGACATGAGTCACTTCTGGTGGAAGCTTTGAGAGCCAGTATGTGGAACCTTCCTCAGTCTGGATCCCTGAACGACCACGAAGAGCACAATCCCTGTACGGATCCATGCTAGGCCTATAGGGAAGTAAGGAATAAATTTTGTTGAATTAAACCTCTGAGATTTGGGGGATGTTTGTTATTGCAGCATAGCCTAGCATACTCTTTCTGATAAACATGTCATGGATTTCAGGCATTGAAAAGTACATTCCCAGCAGCACTGGACCTTCGATAGGCCATGCTCCATGTTGTTGTGCCCCAGCATTCTACTATAACCACAGAAACTAAGCCATGGTCTTGGGTACATCATGTGTACCCAGCATCTCTTGGTTGTACTTACTGGGAACACTTGTTGACTTGAAGGCCAAAGGAAAGTAAGCCCAGGCCATCAAACACATCTTTCATTCTTCTTCAGGGCCAGACACCTCCAAGAGTATGTGTGCCCAAACAGAGCCTGTCGGTCAGACCCAGAAGTTGATATAGTCTGGGCTGTAAGGCTGGGTTGTGTAGGTTACTGAATTGTGATTGGCATGTATTTCTCCCAATTTGCTTTTTCCTATGGGTTTAAATTACTTGAATAACCTATTTGCTTTCCTCTAAAAATAAAACATAAATTTTTTGCAGTCAGTGTTATAGCGAGTAGCTGAATCCATGCCTGTCATCCCTTGTAAATTCAGCTCAACTCCTCGGTTTTATCGAGAGCCCTCTATGTGCCATTAGAGACAGTTCCTGCCTTAGCGTTTGCAGTCTGGCAGAGAAGATGGGCATGTTAACAAGTAAGCAGAACAAAATGTGAGTCCTGTATATAGCCCATTCATTGAAAAAACATTTTTCAAGAGCCATCCTTTCCTAGGTAATAGACATTGTAGAAAGTGTAGAGGCCGGACTAGAGTGGGATGGAAACATTTGGAAGCAATTGCCTCTTTCCTGGAGGAAGGAATGTGTTTCAGTAACTGAAACCCTTCATAACAAATCCTCATCCCTTAAAATAGCCATTGTATTAAACTCACAGATTCTGTGGGTTGCAGATTCAGGCAGGGTGCAGTGAGGATGGCTTTTTCTCTGGTTCTCAACATCTCAAAAGTCACTAAGGCTGAAGGTGATGTCATGGCTGGGGACTGGAATCATCTGGAGGCTCCTTCACTGACATGTCAGGTGCCTGGGCTGGGATGACTCAAAGATGAAGCTCAGATGGGACTGACAACCTACACATAGCCTTTCAATGTGGCCTGAGCTTCTTACAGCACAGAAGCTGGGTCTCAAAAGGGAACATCCGAGAAGGGACATCAAGAGAGTGAGTGTTCCAGTAGAGGCAGGTGCACATTACACGGCCTTTTGTGACCTAATCAGGTAAGTCTTGCAGTGTCATCCCTCTGTATTCCACTTGTTGTAATAGTCACTAAGGCCAGGACAGATTCCAAATGTGGGACACAGGTGCCACCTCTTAAAGGAGAAGTGTCCAAGAATTTATAGGCATATTTGAACCATCACAGTTTGAAGGAAAATAGAGCTTGCTAGTTGCCTAACTAGGTTCTGCTTTTACCTTCCTAGTAAAAAATCCCCATGTAATCAGTTAACTCCGATTTTTTAAAACCTACTTTTCCTGGCCTCCCTTAAAGATGTGTGTCCAATGAGAAGAAAGGAGAAGTCATTGGTTAAGCCTTTTGGAAAGTTACTTTAAAAACTTCAGTTGTATTCCCAGGTATTTTATCCCCTTTGTAGCAATTGTGAATGGGGGTTCACTCATGATTTGGCTCTCTGTTTGTCTGTTACTGGTGAATAGGAATGCTTGTAATTTCTGCACATTGATTTTGTATCCTGAGACTTTGCTGAAGTTGCTTCTCAGCTTAAGGAGATTTTGGGCTGAGACGATGGGGTCTTCTAAATATACAGTCATGTCATCTGCAAATAGAGACAGTTTGACTTCCTCTCTTCCTAACTGAATACACTTTATTTCTTTTTCTTGCCTGATTGCTTTGGCTAGAAATTTCAATAATATATTGAATAGGAATAGGGAGAGAGGGCATCCTTGTCTAGTGCCAGTTTTCAAAGGGAATGCTTCCAGTGTTTTCCCAATCAGTATGATATTGGTTGTGGGTTAGTCGTAAATAGCTTTTATTATTTTGAGATACATTCCTTCAATACCTAGTTTATTGAGAGTTTTTAACATAAAGAGCTGTTGAATTTTGCTGAATGCCTTCTCTGCATCAATTGAGATGATCATGTGGGTTTTGTCTTTGGTTTTGTTTATGTGATGGATTACATTTATAGATCTGTGTATACTGAACCAGCCTTGCATCCCTGGGATGAAGCCTACTTGATCATGATGGATAAGCTTTTTGATGTGCTATTGCATTCAGTTTGCCAGTATTTTATTGAAGATTTTTACATCAATGTTCATCATGGATATTGGCCTGAAGTTTTCCTTTTTAGTTGTGTCTCTGCCAGGTTTTGGTATCAGGATGATGTTGGTCTCATAAAATGAGTTAGGGAGGATTCCCTCTTTTTGTACGTTTGGAATAGTTTCAGAAAAAATGGTACCAGCTCCTCTTTGTACATCTGGTAGTATTCGGCTGTAAACCCATCTGGACCTGAACTTCTTTTGGTTGGTAGGATATTAATTGCTACCTCAACTTCAGAACTTGTTATTGGTCTATTCAGGTATTCAAATTCTTTCTGGCTTAGTCTTGGGAAGGTGTAACTGTCCAGGAATTTACCCATTTATTCCAGATTTACTGGTTTATGTGCAGAGTTGTTTGTAGTAATCTAAGGACCTCTTTAAGGAGAACTACAAACCACTGCTCAAGGAAATGAGAGGACACAAACAGATGGAAAAAACAGTCCATGCTCAGGGTTAGGAAAAATCAGTATCATGAAAATGGCTATACTGCCCAAAGTACTTTATAGATTCAACGCTATCCTCATCAAGCCACCATTGACCTTCTTCACAGAAATGGAAAAAACCACTTTAAACTTCACATGGAACCAAAAGAGAGCCTGCGTAGCCAAGACAATCATAAGCACAAAGAACAAAGCTGGAGGCATCATGCTACCTGACTTCAAACCATACTACAATGCTACAGTAATCAAAACAGAATGATATTGGTACCAAAACAGAGATATAGAGACCAATGGAACAGAACAGAGGCCTCAAAAGTAATGCCACACATTTACAACCATCTGATCTTCAACAAACCTGACAAAAACAAGCAATGGGGAAAGGATTCCCTGTTTAATAAATGATGTTGGGAAAACTGACTAGTCATGTGTGGAAAGCTGAAACTATATGCCTTCCTTACACCTTACACTAAAATTAACTCCAGATGGATTAAAGATTTAAACATAAGACCTAACACGATAAAAACCCTGGAAGAAAACCTAGGCAATACCATTCAGGACATAGGCATAGGCAAGGACTTCATGACTAAAACACCAAAAGCAATGGCAACAAAAGCCAAAATAGGCAAATGGGATCTAATTAAACTTCAGAGTTTCTGCACAGCAAAACAAGACAAAACAAAACAAAACAAAACAAAATAAAACAAACAAAAAAACAATCATTAGAGTGAACCAGCAATGAACAGAATGGGAAAAATTTTTGCAATCTACCCACCTGACAAAAGGCTAATATCCAGAATCTACAAAGAACTGAAGCAGATTTACAAGAGAAAACAAACAGACCAACCCATTCAAAAGTGGGCGAAGGATATGAACAGATACTTTTCAAAAGAAGAGGCCAACAAACATATGAAAAAGTGCTCATCATCACTGGTCATTAGAGTAATGCAAATCAAAACCACATTGAGATATCATCTCATGCCAGTTAGAATGGAGCTCATTAAAAAATCTGGAGACAACAGATGCTGGAGAGGATGTAGAGAAATAGGAACACTTTTACACTGTTGGTGGGAGTGTAAATTAGTTCAACCATTGTGGAAGACAGTATGGCGATTCTAGAAATAGAAATTCCATTTGACCCAGCAATCCCATTACTGGGTATATACCCGGAGGATTATAAATTGTTATCTTATAAAGACACATGCACAGGTATGTTCATTATGGCACTGTTTACAATAGTAAAGACTTGAAACCAATCCAAATGCCCATTGATGATAGACTGGACAAAGAAAATGTGGCACATATTCACCATGAAATACTATGCAACCATAAAAAGGGATGAGTTTGTGTTCTTTGTAGGGACATGGATCAATCTGGAAATCATTCTCAGCAAACTGACACAAGAACAGAACACCAAACACTGCATGTTCGCACTTATAGGTGGGTGCTGAACAATAAGAACACATGGACACAGGGAGCGGAGCATCACACGCTGGGGTCTGTTGGGGGCTGGGGGAATAGGGGAGGAACAGTGGGCAGTGGGGAGGTTGGGGAGGGATAACATTGGGAGAAATGCCTGATGTAGGTGATAGGGGAATGGAGACAGCAAACCACCATGGCATGTGTGTATCTATGCAACAATCCTGCAAGATTTGCACATGTAACCCAGAACTTAAAGTACAACAACAAAACTTTAAACAATCGTCATAGATTATACTCTTCTGGAAAGTGTCTTTTTCCCCTTCTCCTCTTCTTTATTCTCCCTGCCTGGAATGCAGATGATAAAGTTGGAGCTCCAGTAGCCATCCTCAGACCATGAGGCAATCCTGAGAATGAATGTTAAGCTACATGTTAAGGATGAGGGAGCATAAAAATTAAAGAATATCAGGTCCTGGGAGACACTATGGAGCCAACATGCCAGCCCAGCCTTTTGAATGTCAAGTTATGAGACAGTAAAATCAACTTCCATTATTTTTGGTGATATCTGTCACCAAAATCAATCCCTAACACAAGGGATCAGAAAGAGTTAGATCAGAAAGGAGAAAATGTCATTTTTTGGGTAAAGTAATAATTGCACAAGCATTTGCTAAAATGAGCAGGGGGTTGCCAGATAAAACGAGGAAAGACCTTTCATGGAGAGGGAACAGTATGATTGAAATGTCAAGGAAGCCACTTGATCACTTTCTCTCAAAAAATAAGATCTATTAGAGTGGCTTGGTGAGGTTACTTGCAAATTATATTTGATGATTCCAGAGGAAGCAATAACAACTTCAGGTATACTGAGAAAGGTAGGATGGCACACAGATGTTTCACGTTTCACAATAAGTTGCAAATAAATACCTTTTATTTTGTATCCCAGCGAATAGTCACATGGAAACTCCACATAACTGTGTAAATGGTCAAGAACTCTTTTGTAGACTTTCAAGCTGGTTTTAGAGATGTCTATACCTCAGTCAACAATGAGACATTTAATTCTTTGGCTTTACCAATTATGTTGTTCTTTAGTTTTAGAATGACTCATTGGGATACGGTCACCTTCAGTGCCAGAAAATGAAACCCATATATATTGTAAGGGATCCATTTGCAACTGATTATTACTGATATAATGAGAAATAATTTTAAAAAGGTTTTTAGGCCAGTGTTCCATTGTATGTTCAAATTCCCTGAAATGACTAACTTTCAGAGCCTCCAAGAAGGCTGGGCAAGTTCTAAAAAAAATAAAATGGTAGATTATTTTAATTTCTACTTAAAAAAAAAAAACCCTACAAGAAGATGAGCTGAATTCTTTATACTTTGTTTTGTTTTGTTTTGTTGAGAGTCTCACTGTGTTGCCCAGGCTGGGCTCGAACTTTGGGCCTCAAGTGATCCTCCAGCCTCAGCATCCCTAGTAGCTGTGACTACAGGCATTGCCATTACACTCTGCTAATTTTTTTTTTTTTTTTCCATAAAGGAGGTCTTGCTATTTTGCTCCATCTAGTCTCAAACTCTGGCTTCAAGTGATCCTCCTGAACCAGCTTCCCAAAGTACTGGGATTATAGACATGCACCACCATGCCTTGCTTGTATACTTAATTTTTGAACATGCCCCAGCTCCCACCTTCTGCTGCTCTGCTGAGAGAGAATAAAGAGTGGTGGCAAACAGTACAGCTCCCGAGAGCTGGCCCTTTGACTAGCTAGCTGCGAGAACTTGGGCTAGAAGCCTGGTCTCTCTGTGCCTTAATTTCTTTAATACAAAATGGTAATAATTTATTCCCACTTCAGAGAGTTGTGAGGTTTAATAGAGATTAGCTTTGTAAAGTGCTCAGAACAGTGTTTGAAACATGGAATCCAATAAATGTCAGTTATTGCAAATGCTAATTTTCAAAATATGTCTGTACCTCTTAGAACATTATAGCTCCTTCGGGGGCACATGTCATGCCAGCTTCACGCATTGCTCATGTAATGTCGTGTAATTGTCACTCAGGAAATACCAGCTGAGTTGGTTGTGTTTAACACTCCCTCTCAAGGAACTGGCTCACATTAAATTAGAAAGAAGCGGGGATAAGGGAAATGATTGTGTTTTTTGTTTCTGTTTATGGATTTTACAGCACATAGTTATAATTTAGAAGTCCATTCCGATTTATTCATCACTCATTTTAATAGTCTATTAGAGAATCAGATAAGTAAACAAACCCACTTTTCCCTCAGATTATTTAATGATGAAATAATGTTTGTCTAGATAGGTCTTTCTTTGCAGCTAATGTTCTGATGCCATTCTCTACCCATTACTACCCTCTCTGTCCATCCATCAAATTGTCATTGAACTCCTACTGTGTGCTAGGCAGCAGCCATAGTGCCGATAAGTACACGCGGTGGTGCTGACAATCTAGTGAAAAGACAAATCATCACAAATAAGCACACACAAAAAGGCAAAACTGTCATTATAACAAGTGCCTTAAAGAAACACAGTGAGAGTGATGTTTTTCTGAAGAACTGAGGCATATATAGGTATATATAATACATATACATATATGCGTGTGTCTGTTCACACACTTGTGTGACTACCTACATATATGGACATAGAAAAATGTCATGTTTGTGCTTTTGTATTCATACGTCATGAATTTTATTGGTCAACAGTTAACAATCTAAACCAAACTGCTACTTCTATGTAACATTGGAATGAAAGTAGCCAATCACTTTTTCTTTTGTGAGACAAGGTCTGGCTGCCCAGGCTGGAGTGCAGTGGTGCAATCTGGGTTCACTGCAACCTCCACTTCCAGGGCTCAAGCCATCCTCCCACATCAGCCTCCTACGTAGCTGGGACTACAGGTGCATACCACCACGCTCGGCTAATTTTTGTATCTTTTTTTTTTTTTCTAGAGATGGGGTTTTGTCATTTTGCCCTGGCTGGTCTTGAGCTCTTGAGCTTAAGCAATCCACCTGCCTTGGTATCCCAAGGTGCTGGGATTATAGGCATGAGCCACTATGCCTGGCCAATCACTTTTTCATTATTTGTATGCTCTCTCCACCTTTCCAAGTATTGATAATAGTAACATTTTTTAAGCACTAACTGATACTACTATATTAAAGACCTGAAGACAGCCAATAGCACTGTGAGGCGGGATCTACTATTATCCCCATTTCCAGAGGCTACAAGAGTTCAATACCTTATCAAAGTCAGCCATGGCAGGTTGTATCTCCGTCTCTATGTAGACATAGTAGGGAAATAGATTCTATGGAAGCCAGCAGTGTACAGGATCTGGATGAGATGCAGGGAGCAAGGATGTGGCAACGGATCAATCTGCAACACAAGAGCTGGGCTTGAGGGAAACAGTAGAGTTGGAAACTTGCTGGCACAATAGCTTGACTGCTCCTATCACTTCAATGGCCTCTTCCGTTCACACGGCATCTCATCTCAACCTCATCTCGAGGTTCCAGGCGTGACGTGCCAACGGTATTCTGGACACTGATGGTGTCGAGCACTTCAAGCTCGGTAGTACCAAATTTATCCTCCACTCCCCCCGCCGCCCCACTGCATCTTCTATTTCCCTCCTGTTCTCTCTTCTCCATTTTTGGTATTATTTTCAGATTCATCCTCAGCTTCTCCCATCCACAACATGAAGTTGCTCACAGGTGAGTTGTTTGCATCTCCAGAACATCCTACTTAACCTCAACGTTCTTCACTTTTATGGCTCTTGTCTAATGACTTGGCTCCAAGAGTTCCTGGCCAGATGTGTCTTTCTCCACTGACATTCTCACCCCCCATTCCTCAAAATCTGGGTCCCTGCATGACAACCCACATGTCTGCCTCGTGCCTCTCCGCTTAGGTGTTGAAACCATTACTGTGCTTGAAATGTGAGAGGCTCTGGCCACACTGAAGACCCCAAGAGGTTTCTGGGACAGAAAAGTAGGTCAAGTTTTTCCTTTGGGGATACACGCTGGTGTCAGCAGATGCGCTGCTCTTTGAAAATTGAACTTGGCGATTCCTCAAAAGCATTTGGATCTTCCCCAATGCCACGCTAGCAGGCCCTCCAAAGAATCAGGCTTCCTGACTGTCCTGAAATAATCTGTAAGGGAAGCCAGCTGCTGCTCAGAGAATCTGGGGCCAACTTTTCAGGAGCCTGCACCAAGTTACACTTCCTTGTAGTGCATGTTTCAGGGTGTGTGGATGTGGAGGCTGCATGCATGTGCCTGGGTGTGTGGGCAGGTAGCATCTAGTGTTCCTAGGGCAGAAGGTAGGAGAATGATGTCCAGCCAGAGAGAGAGATGAGACTACTAAAAACTGCTAGTGATTGGGACACTTTTGGAAAGACTGAATTTAAAAGAAAACAACTTCCATGTTTGCACCAAATATTAACAACTGCCAACATTTGTAAAGAACGTAATGGTTTAAAAGCATCTCACCTAGGATATCTATCTCATTTAGTTCTTGTAAGAACGCCAGAGGAAACTCTGATTGTTCCACCATGTAACCCTCTTTCAAAAGTATTTGTCACAATGACAGTTATGCATTTCCTTTGAGATTTTAAAAAGTAGTTGTCTTCCCTATTAAACTATAAGAATCATGAGGACAAAATCTTGTGTTTTCACTCAGAATTCTATGCCTAGCACCTGCAGCAATGCTCTAACATATAATAGGTGCTCAATTAATATTCAGTAAATGAGCTGGGTGCAGTATTGCTCACCTGTACTGTAGTCCCAGCTACTTAAGAGGCTAAAGCAAGAGGATGGCATGACCCCAGGAGCCTGAATTCAGCCTGAATAACAGAGCAAGATCCTGACTCTGAAAGAAGCATTTTTAGAAAATTCAGTGAAGAAATTAAGTAAGCAAATATAAAATTGTATAAATGAGCAGCAGATGTTTTATGATAGAGTTGTGTCAAAACATTATCTAAGGTAACACACACCAGACAAATATGCATCTAGCACTTATATTTTTTAATGAAAGGAGATTGTTTTATTATTTAACTAATTAATTTATTTATTTTTTGAGACAGAGTCTTGTTCTATAGCCAGGCTGGAGTGCAGCGGTGCAATCCCAGCTCACTGCAACTTCCGTTTTCCAGTTTCAAGCAATTCTCCTGCCTCAGCCTCCCGAGTAGCTGGGACTACAGGCATGCACCACCATGCCCAACTAAATTTTTGTACTTTTAGTAGAGACAGGGTTTCACCATGTTGGCCAGGATGGTCTCTATCTCTTGACTTCGTGGTCCACCCACCTTGGCCTCCCAAAGTGCTGGGATTGCAGACGTGAGCCACCGTGCCCTGCCTTATTATTTATTTGTTTATGTACTTTATACCCAATATACCAACAAATATTTTTCTTTTTTTTTGCTTTGAAATAATTATAGATTCAGAGGAAGTTGCAAAGAAATGTGCACGGTAGCCCTGTGCATCCTTCACCCCTCCTCTGCCAACGTTAAAATCTTGTATAACTATAGTACTATCAATTTCAACAGATTTTTTTCAAAAACTCAGGCTGGGTGCAGTGCCTCATGCCTGTACTTCCAGCACTTTGGGAGGCCAAGGTGGGCAGCTCACTTGAGGTCAGGAATTTGAGACCAGCCTGGTCAACATGGTGAAACCCCAGCTCTATGAAAAATACAAAAACTAGCCAGGCTTGGTGGTGCATGCCTTGAATCCTGGAAGTGGAGGTTGCAGTGAGCTGAGATTGCATCACTGCACTCCAGCCTGGGTGATGCAGTGAAACTGAGACCCTGTCTCAAAAATACAAAACAAAAAACCCTAAAAAATAGAATGAATCATGTTTGATACAGTAGACCATCTCTCTTCACTGTGAGTCTGAGGGGCTCGTCCTGGGAAAGCACTACCAAGATATGGGAACTCCCTCCCCACTTACGTGAATATGAAGGGCAATCAATAGGGGACCTCTGTGCCCATCCATGTGCACATAGTCCTGGGTACCAGTTTCCCAGGTACCTGCTTCCAGCCTCTGCATTTTTGGAGTCCTCCAGAGTTTCCTTGCCCTTCCTTAAGACTTGAGAGCAGTGCCTCAGAGTTGAGTATGCCATTTTTCTGCAATTAGTGAGTCTGAAACATTTGACGTTCACTCTCAGTGGTCATTGGCAATATTAGTTAGGGAATACGCCTAAACTTCTTTCACCTTTGTAAGTGGTGCTTACTTGAATGGAATTTGAATCTCTGCAAGCTCGTGTATCATGCAGGGGATCCCCGTCCCCTCACAATGTTATTCTTGCCACATCAAACAAACCCTGGAATGCATTTGACAAATCAGAAGGCCAGAGTGTATTTTTCTTTTGCAGTGCACCTGAGATGTTTTTAGCAAGATGGGTGGACCATCCATCCCATGTGCCACTCCTTAACATGGTGGGAACAAAACACACTACTTACCTCCAGCCAAAATGGGGACTCCTTTAGTAGACAGGGGTGAAGTTGAGAGATGAGTTGAAAGCATCTTAGTTTTTTGAATGCCCAATGTAATATCCTGTTACCTTAGTACCTGTGCAAAATGTTGACACTGTTTATTCCTACATCCATCCCCATCTCCATACACAAACTGGAAGATGAAAGCAAGGACCATACCTCCAATAGTTCTCTCTGTAAGTGTGGATCCCGTGCAGAATAAATGAAATCAATGTTTAATGGCAATTCTTGATTTGTTTTGAATAACATTTGAAATGAACTGCCCATCTTCACTAGCCAGTTAACCTGGCCAAAATAAACCTTAGGCTCAAATTTCTCCCAGGTGTCATTCTCCCTTCGTGTCATCTTGTCATTTTGGGAGGAGCAGAACAGACATGGTTTGATTTTTAATAGGCTTTCTTCTTCCACATCTTTTCACATCTGCTGTGGGTCAGGGTGCAGGGTCAGGAGCAGACGGCAGAGGCACCAGAGAGAGCTTTGCGCACCGCGGTGCAGAAGCACAGGGGCCTTTCCGAATAACTGAAAACCCTAGGAAACTATTACACATAGGTAAGTGGCTAGGCCATGTATCCAGCGTTCATTCAAGCTTGGTTGCTTCCCAGAAAGGACTTTTAGAATTTTCTGTTTTGCTTTGCCTTAAAGTATTTGACTTGGTTGTCCACAAGATGATCAAACATATTAGACAATTACTTATGTATTTTTGGTATTACTTATATACAGTGGGGCCAATCTCAGATTCTAAAAGGAAATGGGAAATTTTTCTGATTGACAGATTTTAAATAATAAAATATATACTTTTTTTGAGACAGAGTCTCACTCTTTCACCCAAGCAACGTCCGCCTCCTGGGTTAAAGCGATTCTCCTGCCTCAGCCTCCCGAGTAACTGGGATTACACATGCATGCCACCATGCCCGCCTAATTTGACATTTTTCATTTAGTTTATTTTATTTGTATCTATTGGGATATTCTGGGATACTTCGGAATCTTTACCCCTGACACCTTCTAGGATCACAAAACCACAGAAAACAGATTGAATAATTCAGCTCTGTCCAAATTTGTGATTAGCCCGAAGACTTCTCAGGCAGATATAACAAGATGCCAAAAAATTTAAATTAGAAATTCTTCAGGCTGAGGAAAACAAACTTGACAAGTGATGTTATAAAGTAACACTAAATTATACCATTTGGAAATTTTTTGTTCCACAAATAATGTCACTCACCTACCATGTTGAACTTTTATAAACAAACGCTTGTCTTCTAAGCAAAGAGCCTCAGGCTGCCAGGGAACACAGTATCTCAATAAGCATGGTGATATGTCCCTTAGGTGTGTCTTCTATTAATATCATTTCATTTCTGTTTTTGGAAGTCTATTGTCCTGATCCATTCTGTACCATTACTTTCCAACTTTGTTTTTTTGTTTTGTTTTGTTTTTGAGATAGAGTTTTGCTCTGTCACCCAGCCTGGAGTGCAGTGGCACAGTCTTGGATCACTGCAACCTCTGCCTCCTAGGTTCAAGTGATTCTCCTGCCTCAGCCTCCCTAGTAGCTGGTGCATGCCACCATGCCCAACCAATTTTTGTATTTTTAGTAGAGACAGGGTTTCACCATGTTGGCCAGGCTGGTCTTGAACTCTTGACCTCGTGATCTGCCTGCCTTGGCCTCCCAAAGTGCTGGGTTTACAGGCATGAGACACCACACCCGGCCCTTCTTTCCAACTTTTTAAGTAAATATAGATTGAGCTTACTCTAGGTTCTATAGGGTTAGGAGAACATAAATATATTTAAAAAATAAAACACACAGTTTCATCTTCTGAGGTGCTTATTTATTTAATTTGGATGAGGTAGTACAAACATATCACCACTAGAAAGTTAATTTTTCCACAAAGGTCAGTATGTTAATTAAGAAATGTATTGTATAAGTACTTTCAACATTAGTCTGATAAATATGGCACTCCACATAGATATCTGTTAGACATTAACCATGGAAATGCCTCATGTAAATAAAAGACACTGATAATTACTTGGACGTGAGCAATTTCATATGCAACATGAGACACAACAGATTGCTTTCCTTAGGCCAAGAATTACAACAAAGGATTCATTTATTTTCTTGGTGAAGATGACCAAGGTCTGCCAAGGATAATGCATCCAGTTTTTTTTTTTTTTTTTTTGAGATGAAGTCTCTCTTTGTCACCCAGTCTAGAGTAGAATGGCATGATCTCTGCTCACTGTAACCTCCACCACCCGGGTCCAGCGGCTCTCCCAGCTCAGCCTCCCAAGTAGCTGGGACTACAGGTGTGTGCCACCATGCCTGGCTACTTTTTTTTTTAACTGGTGAAGTTTTTATTAAATCCACAGAAGTAAAAACCATGTTGTGAGGAACTAGGTGATGGGGCCAACAGGAAGTGGGAGTCAGGCCACCAGAAAAGTGGGGCTGGGGTGACAAGACAGAGAACAGAGCCAGGCTGGGCTGGCCATGGGGGTTCCAGCCTCAGTGGCTATCACCAGGGCCACTAGACAGCTCCTGGGAGCTTGAGACACCCAGCTAAGTTTTGTATTTTTAGTAGAGACGGGATTTCACCATATTGGCCAGGCTTGTCTCCAACTTCTGACCTCAGGTAATCCACCTGCCTGGGCTTTCCAAAGTGCTGGGATTACAGGTGTGAGCCACCATGCCCGGCCTGGATCCAGTCTTACTAGGTACACTGCAGCTAGGTTGATAGTACACAAGCCTGGTGATGGGTTTCTGCTGCTGTGTATCCCCAACCAGGTGATAATCCTTTCCAAAGTCGCATATGAAACAGTCCCTTTTCTTCTTTCTCTTCCGGTTCATTATGTCCTCACTCTTTGAGATGGCTAGCAGGAGTATCAAGTCTCAAAAAGTAATTTGAAGGACTTTTCAATATGTCCCAAATCCAATGCTCTGAAATTTTTCCTGGTGCTGTTAAATATCATTGTACATTTTAGCCAAACATGGTTGGACTTTTCTTTTTCTTTTCCATAGCAGTCAATGTGCTCACACTGTGCAACAGAAGGAGAAAAATGCTTATTTCCATATATATGTTGTGTGCTACTTCGCCCCCAAGTGATTGGTCATTTAAAGCGAGGTATTTAATATACTTCTTTAAAAGTATTGAATTAGCATTGCTTTCATCCTCTCCAGTGCTGACTTTCAGCATAAGAAGGCATCCAGTAATGTTAAAAACAACATCAAATAAATAGAATTTGTATGGTTTTTTAAAGCAGGTTTATTGAGATATAATTCATATACTCTACGATTTAGCAATTCATCACACACAATTCAATTGTTTTTAGTAAAGTCACAGAACTGTACCACCTTCACTATTGTGTAATTTTAGAACCCTTTCATCCTCCCCTAAAAACTTCTCTATCCATTAGCAGTCACTCCTGTCTTCTCTTCTCTCAAGCCCCTGGCAACATCCGATCCACATTCTATCTGTATAGGTTTGAGCATTCAGTACATTTCAAACAATGAAATCATATAATATGTGATCCTTTGTGACTGGCTACTTTCCCTTAGCAAAATATTTTCAAGTTTCAGTTATCATATTGGTAGTCCCTCTTCATTTTCTTGCAGACCTGTCCAAGAATTTCTCTGGGATATTTCAAGAGAGGAATTTCTGCCTCTTTTTTTTTTTATTTTTAAGAGACAGAGTCTCACTCTGTCACCCAGGGCTGGAGCACAGTGGTGCAATCATAGCTTACTGCAGCCTTGAACTTGAGGGCCCTAGCAATCCTCCCAGCTCAGCTTCCCAAAGCACTGAGATTACAGACCTGAGCCACTGCACCTGGCTTCATTTCTTTTTATTGCTGAGTATTATTCCATTGCATTGATATAATATATTTTTGTTTATTCTTTCATCAGTTACCGACATTTGGGTTGTTTCTACTTTTTGGCCGTTATTCAATACACTGCTACGGATATTTGTGTGAGTTTGAGTAAACATATACTGTGATAGCTCTTGAATTTAAACCCAGCAGAATTGCCAGGTCATATGCTAATTCTGTTTAACATTTCAAGGAGCTGCCAAACCGTTTTCCAAAATTGCTAGATAATTTTACATTCTCACCAGCAATTAATGTGGGTTTCAATTTTTCCACATACCTGTTATCATGAATTTTTTTGATTGTAGCCATCCTAGTAGGTATATACTGGCATCTCATTGTGGTTTTCAATTGCATTTCCCTAATGACCAGTAATGTTGAGTATCTTTTCATGTACATGTCAGATGTTTGTTTATCTTCCTAGAGAAATGACTCTTTAGACCCTTTTCCTATATTTAAATTGGGTTGTCTTTTTATTTCTGAATTTATTGTCTGATTCCCATAACAGGCATACAACTTGCAAATATTTGAAAATATTTTCTCCCATTCCACGGGTTGTCTCTTAACTTTGATCATGGTATCTTTTAAAGCACAAAAGTTTTAAATTTTCTTAAAATCCAATTCATTGGCTGGGCGTGGTGGCTCACGCCTGTAATCCAAGCACTTTGGAGGCCAAGGCAGGCAGATCACCTGAGGTCGGGAGTTCAAGACCAGCCTGACCAACATGGAGAAACCCCGTCTTTAAAAAAAAAAAAAAAAAATTCAATTTATTTTTTTCTTTTGTCACTTGTGCTTTTGGTGTCATAACTTAAAAGAAAAACCGAAAAACAAACAACAACAACAACAAAAACTATTACCTAACCCAAACCAACAATGTACTCATTTGATTTCTTCTAAGAAATGTACAATTTTGAGCTCTAACATGTACATCCGTGATTCAGTCTGAGTTAACTTTTGCATGTGGTATAAGGAAGGGGTCTAGCTTCATTCTTTTGCATGTGGACATTCGCTTTCCCAAAGCCATTTGTTGAAAAGACTCTTCTTTCCCCCATTAAGTTGTCTTTCTTCACTCCTTGGGGGCACAAACAATGCTGTGATGAAGATTCTCATTCATATTTTCTTGCAGACCTGTCCAAGAATTTCTCTGGGAGATTCAAGAAAGGAATTTCTGCCTCTTTTGGCTTAAACATATTTAATTTCATAAAATAACATCAGTTCATTTTCTAGAATGTCTAAGTTTACATTCCAACAGTAGTGCATGGAAGTTCTTAGTCTACCTGCATCTTTTTCGACATTTGTTTTTATTTTTCAACCTTTAAAATTTGCTATTATTGGGGGTGCAATGTGTGTTTTGTTTTAATTGTCATTTAACTGATTTGAGGATTTTTTTCACAGATTTCAATCTTTGCTATCTGTAAAATGCTTATCCATATTCTTCACCTATTTTTTCATTGGATTTCTTATGTTCCCTGCTGATTTGCAGTTGTTGGTATATTTAAAATATTAATCGCTTGTCAGTTTTAGATATTTCAAATACTTTCTCCCAGGTGAAAATTAGTCTGTTTTCATAATATCATTATTAATAAATATATTTTAGTTATGTGTAGGTAATAGAATAAAAGTATGACAATGGTCTCACCTCATTGCAGCTTGAGAACATATAGGAAAAGTTTCAGAAGTACAAAAGACTGGAGTGTGTGTCCTCTCAGATCCAAAAGGGATTCTGATGCTGGTGGCTGTCACCTCACAAAATTCTTGTTCTATATTCAGCGACCACCCCTCATTGATTTTCTTTCCATATTTCTTCTCTTCCTTTATTTTGAAGCAACTTCATAAATGAAGAGTGATCATATTTAAAAACACTAATGGGACACTCATTAGAATAACCCTAAAAATAAACGTTGGAAAGGATGTGAAGAAATTGGAACCCGTCTGTATTCTGGAAAGGGATGTAAAGTGGTGTAGGCACTACGGAAAATGGTATGTTGGTTTCTCAAAAAATTAAACATAGAAATGCCATAGGATCCAGCAGTCCCATTTCTGGACATGTACCTGAAAAAGCACTAGCGTTGGTGGCGTAGTGGCGAAGTTGCCTTCCAAAAGAATTGAAAATAGGGACTTGGACAGATGTGCATAGGCCCATAAACAATAAAAACAACACAAATACCCACCAATCAATAAACGAATAAACAGAATGTGGTATATATACATAATGGAATATTATTCATAGAGGTAGAAAGTAGAATGGTCATTGGCAAGGACGACATAGCCAGGGAGGGGAGAATGGGGAGCCATTGTTTAATGGGTACTGAGTTTCAGTTTGGGATGGTAAAAATGTTCTGGAGTAGATGGTGGTGATGCTGTACAATAATGTGAACGCACTTAATGCCATTGCACTGTACACTTCAAAATGGCAAAGATTCATAAATTTTATGTTTTATATATTTTTTACAAAGCATCAACAGACAAATTGATGTCTATATACGTTTGCTGCCCTCACCTATGGAAATGAATTAAAGATATTTTGATTCTGGGCCACGGGATCTTCTTCTATCCCTTGTGTGCAGGCTGAGTTAAAGCCTGGTGCTTAGAAAGTCCCTGGGATGGAAATCCCTTTACACTACAGAGCTAGCAATCTAACACCTGAAAATCGGGTAATAGGCCTGGTGACAGGGCTGTTGTTGAGTGAAGTGGGATTGGGAGCCAGAACATGAATAGCACAGCTTCCTGCATTAGCAGGGGGTAAAACTGTGTGAGAGAGGTTACTGACAGCCCTCCTGAAACCCTCGCTGTGGCCCGGCCATGTGAGTTCACTGACTCGGGCATAGTTTAGTAACAGATAAGAAAGGCACTAGGGAACCCTAGTCCTTCCAACATCAAGCCTATCCATAACCCATTCAAGCAAGCTGCTGACCCCCCTGCATCCACATGTCCAAGTGTCTTATTTCCCTTGACCCATGAGCTAATGGAAGTCTTGATGGCTCATAGGCAGCTACCAGCAAATTCGCCAATGTGCCTGGGTCTGTGCTGGCAGACGGTTTTCCACAGTTCAATGAATGACTGCCGCAACATCTTTTTCAAAAGTTGACGTACCCGGGGATAATACAGACCCAGAAAAGTCATTTCCTCTGCAAAGAGTTCGAGGAGATTGGAGGCTGACTGTGGTGATGAACTGATCTGTAATCGTGACAGGTTAATATTGTCCCTGGGTGCTGCAACAGGCTCCAAGCACGAAAGAGCTCAGAAAACAATCTCTTTAAAAAAGATGAAGCACGGATAATGGTTTTATTTTGTCTGAACCAAATAGGAAATCACATCCTAAACCCTTTCAATCACTTTGCAATGTCATTACCCCACTCCATCAACACTGCTCATCACCTCTGACAGCTACAAGAAGACCTCCATGATGGCATTTATTTCAGGGAAATGAATGTATCAGTTATTTGTGTGACCTCGGAGAGGAAACATTTGCAAGCTGGAAAGCGTCCACAGAAGCCATGCCTCTTGGTGGCTGTGCGGGAGTGAAGCAGACACTTGGTTGCTGGAATTGGATCCTTTTGGAAAATAGACGTATGGAAGAAAGTGCCACCCCACCCTCTCATTACCACCGCTTCTCTGTTCAAGCTCTGCCTAGCCTCACGATAAATGATTCTCTCTAAAATTAGCAAATAAAGAAATGAGGCTGCATGCTCCATTCTGGAACTTCATCGACCTCTGACATTTTTGGGGTAGGCTTTGACGTCCTCACCCCGGACTATCCCCTGCCTCGCCCCATCTGCTGTTGAGGAACCATGAGATGGTTCTGCCTGCATGCTTACCAGGGGAAAGATGACATGGTGGGCACACTCTCCTTTGGTTTCTTCATTCCACTCTTGACGTTTTATGTTTATTTATTTGTTTTATTAATTGTTCTAAATGTTAAATCGTATACACCCCCATGTCCAAAATGAAGAATATAGGCAGGGTGAAGTGGCTCACACCTATAATCCCAGCACTTCAGGAGGTCGAGACAGGTGGATCACCTGAGGTCAAGAGTTTGAGACCAGACCCACCTCTACTAAAAATACAAAAATTAGCCAAGTGTGGTAGTGTGCGCCTATAATCCCAGCTACTTGGGAGGCTGAGGCAGGAAGAATCGCTTGAATCCAGGAGGCAGAGGTTGCAGTAAGCTGAGATCGTGCCACTGCACTCCAGCCTGGGCAGCAGAGCGAGACTCTGTCTCAAAAGAAAAAAAAAGTGAAGAATATAAAATTGTGAAATTTTCATCTTCCCAGTTCTCTCTATAAAGGATGTTTCTAAGGTTTTCCATATCTAGAGTTTGGGAATTCACACTCTTTTTTTTTTTTTTTTTTTTTTTTTTTTTTTTTTTTTTTTTTTTTTTTTTTTTTTTTTTTTTTTTTTTTTTTTTTTTTTTTTTTTTTTTTTTTTTTTTTTTTTTTTTTTTTTTTTGAGTTTTGGTCTGGCTCTGTCACCCAGTCTGAGTGCAATGTCAGGATCATAACTTACTGTAGGGTGTACCTCGTGGACTCACACTATTCTCCTGCCTTAGCCTCCCAAGTAGGTGGGACTACAGGTGTGTGCCACCATGCCTGGATAATTTTTAAACTTTTTGTAGAGATAGGTTTTGCTATGTTGCCCAGGCTGATCTCAAACTGCTGGCCTTAAGTGATCCTCCCATATAAGTCCCTTATAAAGCAGGGATTACAGGCATGAGCCAACATACCCAGCCAATTAGCACGTTTATAAAGACACATGAAATGTTTCTCCTGTTCTCAAGAAAAGATGGGAATGCCAAATGCAAATGGGTTATATTATAGAAAATAATGAAGTCCTAAAAGCCATAGACATAAATCAAATAAATGGCAGCTCTCAATTTACAGGGATCATATGTATCTACATATTATGTACATGAATATATGTGAATATATGCACAATGTTTACGTATACATGTACACATATATATGTACACACTTACATATAGGTAGATATTGATACATCATCTAAGCCTGAAAAATCCTCTGAGGTAGGTAGTATTATTTATACTCTACAAATGAAACACTTAAAGTTTTATGAGTTCAAATATGTGCCCAATGTTAAGAAATGCTGAGTGTATAATTGCTGAGAAATGCTGAGTGTATGATAAAAGTATATTGTTGGCTAAGAAGAATGACGGCAAGGAAAACCTAGCTGCCTCCTCCCCCACAGTGGAAAACTACTTGGGGCCTTCTAAAGTAGAAAACAGTATATGTATATCATACACCGGTTAAAACAATTCTTTAAGCACGGGATATATGAGCCTGCCCCCGTGGCTCCCTCGTGGAGAGTACTTTCTGGTTTGTCCTTGATCAGTGGTAAGCAGGCACCAGCTGCCTACCTAGTTTATCTTGGTTCTATAAGAAAACACAGAACACCTGTTTGTTAATAATAATCACCTGTTCAGAGAGAATAACTACGTGGGTCAGAGTCTGCTCGAGGCCCTCAGCCCAGAATGCTGTCAGTCCAAGGCTCTCAGCTCGGAAGGCTGTTGGCCCCCTGATGGTCCCACTCTGTTCAATCTGGGTGTCTGCTTCTTAATTTCCTCAGCACCGCCTGGGTGGGGGTCTCTACAGCTGAGCTGGTCTCAGTAGCCCAAAGTCACCTAAAACTGATATTCCAATGAAGCTGGCCTGCCCAATAGACCTGTGTTGTTTTCACCTGTCCAGTGTCCAACCTCTTTCATCTAGTGATGACATCTCAATCGGTCTTTTGGGAACCACCCTTTCTCCACATTGTGCAGCCTTCTACAGACTGTCAGTCAAAGTGCCAGGCCCCTTTCTGTCCAGAACGCAAGTAGGTGACCAAAGTCAGAGTCAGGCTAAGTAGACTCTCTCTCTCCCAGGAATCTGAATGTTGAAGGGAAAGGCATAATGACGGTTGGAGTTGATTCACATCAGTCGTTGTTGCCTGGATAAACTGTCCATTTTGTTCCTGTCCTCCCAATCCCCATGTTGCACTGGGCCATGTCTCTCATGAAGCCCACTCCTTCAAGTTGCCCCTCCATGCTGCAAGTTTCCCACATATGCATCCTACCAACCCCTCTGCTTAGGTGGGAGTGGTGGTTGCAGGTGTGCTCTGCCCAGATCCCTCTCCAGGACCCGGATACTCATTCTCCAGCTGCCAGCAGCATTGGCTGTTGATGGCTCACAGCTGAGTCTCTCTCAGCACTTGCCCTCAGCCACACAGGGCTTCCTCATCCAAGTTTGGACCCTCTTCTAGGGAAAGCCTGCTGGGGACAACGGTCCAGCCCCCTTGCCTCAATCTGCAACCCTGAAGGGCCATCCCAGCTCAAAAGCACCAATTGAGACCTCTGCTACAATCACATCACAGCTCAACTTCTCCCTCTCCCAGCCTCCTTTAATCCCCTATGCACCTCCCAATGCACCTGCTGCATGCAGATTTCCACAGCAGACTCAGCAAACTTGACTAAGACACTAGACTTGACTAGATGTCTAAGGCTTGCAGCCAAAGACCTTTAATTGATTCAGCCAGGTCTGTGTACCTCTGTATTAATTTAGTAGGCTGCCATAACAAAGTACCACAGACTGGGTGGTTTAAACAACAGAAATGTATGTGCTCACAGTTCTGGAGGCTAGATGCCTGAAGGTTAAGGTGTCAGCAGGATCTACAAGCCTCTGTCCTTGGTTTGTAGATGGCTGGCTTCTCCCTGTGTCATCACATGGTCTTCTCTTTGTACACACCTGTATCCTAATTTCTTCTTCCTATGATACCAGTATACTGGATCAGGACCCACATTTGTAACCTCATTTTAACTTCATTGCATCTTTAAAGACTCTGTCTCTAAATACAGTCATGTTCTGAGGTTAGGACTTCAACATATGAATGAGGATTGGGAGGCAGTGAGCATGATCTGGCCCATAACAACGTCCAAAGGTTGAACTCCTTCCCCAACAACTCCCTGAGGTTTAGCATTACATGGTTCAGTATCTGCACTGTGACCAGATGAGTCTGAATGCTTGAATCTCTCAGTGCTTAGCTATCTTCATTGGCAAACTGGATATACTGCAGTAAGTAACTCTAAGGTGTAATGCATAATAAAAGTGACACACAGGATATATCAAATTGAAAGTGGAATTAAGATGTATTCATTTTAAGTGGAAAGGAACTTCTGCCTTCTGTTTAAGATGCAGCCAAGATATCAAGTCACTGGGGGAAGATGGATGATTCAGTGGGGCCAGGATAACCAGAAGTCATGTGAAAATAAATCAGGTTGGAGCCTCTTCATAATTATAATTACTACAAAAAGAAAACCATAAGAGAATTTATTTTATAATGTTGAGATGGGAAGTGCCTTCCTAAACATGTCACAAAACCCATAAGTGGGAGTTTTTAAAGGGGATAAATGCAACCACGCACAAAAAAATCACCATGGAAATCCTGAGTGATGTGCAGCTGATTAAGACTGGAGAGAATGCGGCCACCAGTGACGCCATGCTGCTGACATGCTTCGCTTCTCCTTCTTCGGCTGATCACCCAGCAGGCGTTTGCCAATGGCAATATCTGCCACCCGAAGTGCTTGACATTACAGAGGACACCACTCTCTCTTCCTAGAGGGTGTCCGCCATGTTGCCATCATGTGCGTGCCCACCTGTGACATCAGTTCCTCATTCTGTCATCAGTGGGTACAAGCAGGTCCTGGCTTTGTCTCTGGAGACTGAGTTCACCTTCCCCCTGGAGAGAAGGTCAAGGTCTTCATGGTTGATCCAGCTGCATCTGTGATTGCTTCCCCAGCCAGGTCGAAGCAAAGATAGGGCTGGAGGAGTTGAATAAGGATGTAGGATGTGGTGTTTCTGACTAATCGCTAAAGATTAGTGATTAATCGCTAAATCACTTTTTGACTAATCACTAAATCACTCAGTCAGCTTTATTTACAAAACAAGAAAATAAAATTTTATTTATTTTTGAGACAGACTTTTGCTCTGTCACC
>NW_016107561.1:587325-681412 GCF_001604975.1 Cebus imitator
GCAATTCTCCTGCCTCAGCCTCCTGAGTAGCCGGGACTACAGGCATGCGCCACCATGCCCAGCTAATTTTTTGTATTTTTAGTAGAGGCGGGGTTTCACCATGTTGATCAGGATGGTCTCGATCTCTTGACCTCGTGATCCACCCGCCTCGGCCTCCCAAAGTGCTGGGATTACAGGCGTGAGCCACCGCGCCCGGCCATGCCAGGCTAATTTTTATATTTCGGTAGAGATGTTGGCCAGGCTGGTTTCGAACTTCTGACCTTAAGTGATCCGCCTGCCTCAGCCTCCCAAAAAGCTGGTATTATAGGTCTGAGCCACTGCGCCCAGCAGGTTTACTTCTTTGAACAACAGAAATCTAGAAACAATAACACAAAAAGCAGCCGAAACTGTGGGAAAAATTTTAACAGATACCACAGAAAAAGCTACTTTTCCAGATTTATAAATTATTTCTACAGAGTAACAAGAAAATAATTCAATGAACAAATGGGCAAGTGATGAAAACAATTCAGAGATAAGGAAATACAAATGGTTCCTAGACATTTGAGAAAATATTCAACTTCACTCAAAAGTAAGAGGAAGTCCTATTAAGTCACATTAAGACCATCTGGGATACCACATTTCAACCCTCATATTGGTAAAGATTAAAAAAAAGTATAAATACAATTCGGACTATCGAGGGTGTGGGGAAACAGGCATTCTCTTATAATCTTGGTACCTTGTCAACGGATGGCAATTGGTAATAATATCCATGAAAATTAAAAGGCACATACCCTGTAACCCAGAAATTCTATGGACCACCCCAACACACAGTGTGAAATGTTGCACTCAAAGCCAGGTGCAGTGGCTCATGCCTGTAGTCCCAGCACTTTGGGAGGCTGAGACAGGTGGATCCCTTACATCAGTAGTTCGAGACCAGCCTGGCCAACATGGTGAAACCCCCTTGCTACCTAAAAATACAAATAATTAGCCGAGCGTGGTGGCCCACACCTGTAGTTCCAGCTACTCTGAAGGCCAAGGCAGGAGAATCACTTGAACCTTGGAAGTGGAGGTTGCAGTGAGCTGAGATCATGACACTGCACTCCAGCCTGGGCAACGGAGCAAGACTCTGCCTCAAAAAAAAAAAAGAAAAGAAAAAAGAAAAAGAAATGTTGCACTCAACGAAAACCTACTTCAGCACTTTAGGTAAGAACAAAAGGTAGGCAACAATTCTGGCGCAGAAACTAATCGTTATACCCCAATATTCATTCTCTCCTCCTTCCTTCTTAATAGAATCTCACATTTTTAACAGGTTGCCTGGATTGTGACTACATTTTCTATCCTCCCTTGTATGTTTTATAAAGTAAATATAGCTGAAAGTTGGGAGGTGTCCTTCTCATGAGGGAACATGTTGGTTTTTCCTCTGGCTGGAATGCAGAAGTGAAGCCTGGAGCTGAAGCAGCCATCTTCCAACATGAGAAGAAAGCCATGCACTAAGAACAGAAGAACAACGAGACAGAAATTCAGTTTCGGAGATTGCAGCTGCCCATAGCATCCCTGAGACACCCAACTCTGCTCATTTTTTACACAAAATAAACTTCTATCTTCTTTTTTTTTTTTTAGACAGGGTCTCATACTGCCGCCCAGGCTGGAGTGCAGTGGGGGTGTGATCCCAGCTCACTGCAACCTCTGCCTCCCAGGTTCAAGCATTGTCCTGCCTCAGCCTCCTGAGTAGCTGGGATTACAAGTGTGTACTACCATGCCTGGCTAATTTTTGTATTTTTAGTAGAGATGGAGTTTCATCATGCCGGCCAGTCTGGATTCGAATTCCCAACATCAAGTGACCTGCCCGTCTCAGCTTCCCAAAGTGCTGGGATTATAGGCATGACCCACTGTGCCCAGCCTGAACTTCCATCTTCTTTAAGCCACAAAATCATTAATTTAGATACTTAAAAGTTTTTGATCAATCATGGTAGGTACACAACATTGAACATTACACAACTCTTAAACAGAATGAGTCAAATCTACTGAGGTATAAGTGTAGAATGCCCGTATGCCTCAGTAGTGAAATGAAATGCTTTACAAGACGTTGATGCAGTGAAATGAAATGCTTTACAAAATATTGATTTTATGTGAAACACGTTTCTAAAAGGTTGTTATTGCTTGTTACATTTGTGCAAAGAATAAAAATATCGAGATGGTATGTTTGCAAGCAGATAAAATCTCCCTCTCTGGAATGGCACAAGACACTGGTAACAGGAGTTGCCTCTTGGCAAGAGAACTGGAGAGCCAGGGAAGGGAATGGAAGAGAGGCTGCCAGCTCTAGGACTTTTTGTACCTTTTTGTCCTTTTGTATCTATTATTTAAAGTAAATTATAAAGTTAAAAAAATTAAAAGATGCAGCTGAGATGCCCAGTACGTTTGCTTCTTTGGGAATGAGATAGAGCTTGGGGACTGGGGCAGGGAAGGGGAGACGTAAGTAATGTTTAGGAGGTGGCACGTTTCACAGCCTCCTTGCAGATAGCATCCTATTGGCACCAGCTGGTGAGAGAGGCTGATGCAAATGAATGAGGCATTAGGAATGAAAGCCTGAATGTAGCAACAGGCAGAGAGGAATTTGTATGACAAATCTGAGACCAGGTTCTGACTATGTATGTTTCTGCCTGAGACAGAAAAATCAGCACTGGTTACTTCTAGAGAATTGCAGTGTGTGGTCATGTGCATATTGAGGACTGAGTAGGAAAGCGGTTGAATTTTTTAGCAAGTCGTTGAGAGATGATTTATTTACTGAAATGAAGCATTTTTTTTCTTCTTCAGCCTAGCAGTTTATATATGTATACATACATATATATTTTTATGGGGATACCCCAATAGATTTCCATGATAGATATATTTTTGAAGGTAGAAGCTGGAAGGATGTTTCATTTTCTTGGTACAGAAAACACACCTAAACAAGGGTGATTAGAGGAAGGTGGTTGAGTGTTTTAAAGGTGCCAAAAAGAAGTGAGCAGCCATAACTTCCAGTCATACCTTGTAGGACACCAGCAGGTGTGAATCAGGAGTTTTGCCTTTAAGCGTGTTAGGGAAATTGGCATTAATACTGCTTAAGGTATAGATAACTAATCAATTTCACTGAATAAGTAAAAGTAACTCTAGTTAAGAATGTTAATATGAACTGCCTAATTAATATGAGCCAAGTGGCCAGGCGTGGTGGCTCATGCCTGTAATACAAGCACTTTGGAGGCCAAGGTGGGCAGATGACCTGAGGTCAGGAGTTTAAGACCAGCTTGACCAACATGGTGAAACCCCGTCTTTAAAGAAAAAATAAAAAATACAAAAAAGAGCCAAGTTGCTCTCATATAGTTAGATATTTAAGACTGATCTTACATCTTCTCTGAAGATGGCAATAAAATCTATGAACAGGTTATGCAGCTTCAAAAATCTGTGCACACCCGGTAAAATGACTTTAAAAAACTGGCAATCGCAACTGCTGATGAGCCTATGGAGAAGGAAGATTCTTGTACATTGCTGGCAGGAAGGCAAAATGGTACACCTATTCCAGGGAATGTAATGTTTTTGCTTTTTTTTTTTTTTTTTAAATTAAACATTTACTTGGCATAGACCAAGAAATTCGACTTCCTTGGTTTTTGCCCAGAAGAAATGAAAACTTAGGTTCAAACAAAACCCTATATGTGAATGTTTGTAGTGGCTTTATTCATAATTGTCAAAAATTGGAAACGCCCAAATGTCCTTTAACTTGTGAATGGATATACAGACTGTGGTATAATTAAAAACTACTCAGTAATAAAAGGAACTATTGAAACATGGATGAATCTCAAATGTATTATACTAAGTGAAAGAAGTCAGACTCAAAATATATTCTACAAAAGACAAACTGTAGGAACAGAAAGTAGATTAGTGATTGGCAGGGGCTAGGGGAGATTTACTCCAAAGGGGCATAGGGACATTTTGGGGTGATGATACTGTTCTATGTTTTTACTATATTGGTAGCTACACAAATGTATGCATTTGTTAAAACTCATAAAACTGCATACTAAGAACTCTGAATATAACTATCTGAAACTGACATGCCAATACCCCTGACTAAAACAAAAAGCCTGTACTTCCAGGGAGTTTTCTAGGAAGGTAAAACATTCTGAATCTCATCTGGGTGGTGGTTACATGGGTATATACATGTGAAATAATTCATCCAGTTGAACATTTAATATTTGTACACTGTATGCACATCACTGAATGTATTTCATATCTTATTTTAAAAAATAAATAATGAAAAAAAGTCTTGGTGTACCTTATTCTAGAAACAAAAAACAAAAGGTGGGGGAAAGAGAGATAGAGAGACTGACAGAGAAAGAGTGTATGAGGAAGAGAAAATAGAATGCTGAGAAAAAGGATCAAATGACTGTCTATAGCCCTGTTGGGATGGAGATGAGACCTTGAGTGTGGTGCTTGATAATGGCAGGAAGAAAGGCTGTGGCCACCAAAGACAAATGTCATGGAAGTTGAGGTATGAGGCAGGACTCAACTCCAGAGGTGGGGCTGGGACACTGGACCAAATTAAGGACCAGCTTTCCTTAAGACACACCCATCAGTGTGCCATGGTAACATCCAGAAGTTATCACCCCTTTCCATGACAATAACCCAACAACCCAGAGTTCCCACACTTTCCTAGACGTTTCTGCATATACCACCCCTTAATTTGCACATAATTAAAAATGTGTATAAATATGAGTGCAGAACTGCCTCTGAGCTCTACTCTGGGCACAGTGCCTATTGGCAATCTCTGCTCCACAAAGAGAAGTGCCTCTGCTACCGCTGTACACTGCCACTTCAGTAATAGTTACAGCCTACTACCACCAGTTTACCCTTGAATTCTTTCCTGGGTGAAGCCAAGAACCCTCCTGGGCTAAGACCCAATTTTGAAGCTTTCCTGTGCTGCATCAATGTTGCAGTCTTGCTTAAGGCTGATCCTTTGTATCAACATGTATTTGTTTCTTTCCCTATCTCTTTATTCAGTTCTGCTTCTGACAGCTGCTTTTCCATTTCTAGTGATTTCTCTAACACATCTCTGCTGAGAAGGAGGGGCTGAAGGAAAAGGCCTGAGCTATAAGGACACAGATATCAGGGTTTAGATCTTGGTTCCAGAAGACACACGATCTTCAGCAAACTTCTCCATATATTTTCATCTGGTATATTTCTTCTCTATGAGTCATTCATGTATACAGAAGTCTTAGTATCTCAGGGATCTTCAGAAACATTACATACCTCTCAGCAATGACTTTGGAACACCCCGTTTCGTACTAATGTTCCTTTTCGAGCATTTGAACGATTTTTGTAGCATAATTTTTGGAGCAATAACAGTGAACCATAAGAACTCAATGGCTTCATTATCAAGTCATCTGCACAGGGCCAATTGATTTGGATGATATCAATTCTGTTAATCTTTCCCTGGAGTGCAGTGGGGCAGAGTCCTGCTTGCTTATTTTACACAGAAGAAAAATTGCTGCAGCTCCTAGGCACCCTAGCTTTATTCCTGGAAATACGAGGAAGTACAAAGCTATGGCCATCCCTACTGGCAATCTACTGTATTCCCATGTGAGCATGGTGAACTTCCCTTAACGTAGATTGCAGGAGCACATCCCTGACTGACTGCTGAGGTCTCGGGGAAAGGAAACTTGAACACCATCTGGAATATAGATTTTTTTTTTTTTTTTTTGGTTGCGGGGGAATAGTGAACAGGCAGATAGAGTTCATTTCCAGATTGTTATTCACTCCAAGCTTTTCAGATTCAATGTCTCTGGGGTATGTATTGTTGAGCATCTTTACAGTTCGGCCTGCTGCCATCAAACCCTGGACTTTATCCCAGAACTACAAATGAGACCTCAGCCCCAGAGTTGCCTGTCATGAGCCTCAGGGCCTGCTTTGCTATGACTGGACACTCTACCATCTGTCTGTCAGCTCTGAAGCGCTTCCCTCTTTTGTCCCTGGAATGCAATTAAACAAGTTACTTGGAGCTGTGCCTTTAGTAATCTTACTGGAGGTTTACACAGTCATAGAGTGGGTTACGAGGGTAAAGGTTTAATCGGTGAGTTGGATGAGGAAAATATTTTGTTTCTTGGCTTAGTTTTGCATGGTAGCATTTATCTCGTGTGAAGAGAGTGCAAGTTACTATCCTGCCATCTTCTATACTGTATTGAATTACCAATATAATTGTAATCAGCACTTCTGGAAAGTGCTGATGGCCTATTTTGTACTTGTTTGTGTTAATCAATGTTAATTACAAAGCAAGCACAGGGGTTAATGAATTATAATGGGCTTAATTAAGCTCGACAGTTACAAATGACATAACCTTTATGTTATGGCCTGGTTAAAGTAACCAAAAAAAGGGACAAAATAGGCCAGAAAATCATCATGTAGGGATCCATATTCATATACTGATCACCTACAGGAACAGAATAGTGTAATGAATTTATTGGTTTTGCTAATTGTCGAGTTAAATTTTTACCATACTGGCACTCCTGGAAGTATACAGAACTGCTTTTTTAGGCCTGCTTTTTACCCTCAAAGAAACTGTAATTTTATTGGAAGAGAGACACAGAAAGACAAGTTTTAAAATGCTCCAGTGAGTCACAAGTGAGTGGTGCCTACCATGTTACAAAGCATTGGATGAGACTGCAATCACTGTGGGTTGGTGCAGTGGAGGAAGGCTAGGGAAGGTAGAACTCAAAGAAAGAACTCGACGGAGGAGAGGAGGAGAGAAGCAGGCATGCTTACTGGATGCACAGTGGAGCAAAGGTTTGGAGATAGGAATGCAAATACTGTGTCCAGAGAGCATGC
The DNA here is from genome assembly GCF_001604975.1 of Cebus imitator. Classification (NCBI taxonomy): domain Eukaryota; kingdom Metazoa; phylum Chordata; class Mammalia; order Primates; family Cebidae; genus Cebus; species Cebus imitator. Next base: position 594,157 of record NW_016107561.1, read on the forward strand.
ATGCTTCTGTGAATCTGCTTCATTGATTTAAGTGCGCAGAGAGAGGGTTAAGGAAAGCGCTGTGTCTACAGTCAGACTACGTGGTCTGAGCCTTGATCTCCTCGTGTATAGAGTAAGCCACAAAGACACTTCTGGCGCCCAACTACAGCTGCAAAAGCCCTTGAGCAGGGCCTTTTCTCATTAGATAAGATAGGATGTATTTGGATGCAAGCAGTAACACACATACCCTAAACAGAATGGCTTCCGTAACAATCATCCGTTCCTACTCCTAAGTCTACAGGTCAGCTTGGCGGCTCTGCTGGTCTGGAGTGGCTCAGTCATTCTGGGCTGTTCTCACTCTTACATCTGATGACATGGTGGAGGTTGGCTGATTTGAGGTGGACACACTCACATGTCTGGTGGCTGGCTGGCAATTGGTTGCAGTGCTGGATTTGACTGGGACACACCATCATTCAGCAGGCCAGCTTGGGCTTGCTTACATGACAGCAACAAGTTTCCTAGAGCCAGAGTTAGGAAGCATGCAAGGCATGTGAAGTCAAGGCTTAGAAACAATATGAAGCCAATTCTGCTGCATTCTGTGTGCCAAGGCAAGTTCTAGGGTCAGCCATATTGAAGAGGTGGAGAAAGAGATTCCACTTCCCATTGAGGGGAGCTGCAAAATGACACTGCAAGGTATGAGTCCAGGAAAGAGCAGCATTTACGAGTATTTTTAAGCTTCACACTGTGCTTCAGGTAAAGAGGCTTTCTCACAATTCCAGAAACAGGACTTGCTTTTCCAACACCAAACATTTGTTCAAGGAAGTTCCTCTGCTTTAGAGGTCACCTCCTCACCATTTTGGGATTCAGATTCTGTCCGTCCTTCAAGATGGATCTCCAAAACTAATTCATCCATGAAACTTTCCCTATCCCTTCAAATAAATATGGTTTCTCACTCTTCAGAAGTTAAAATGAGGGCACAGACTCTACAAAGTCTACCAGTTATGAACTATGTGTGACCAAATATATAGTTACATATGTGTGTGTATATATATATATACACACATAGTTGCATACAGTTATATGCAATTGAAAACAATCTTTTTCATTTTAGTATATTAAATGACTATGATTTAGGGTGATAGCTTCTATTAAATTGAATCTACTGTGATTTCTTTATTCAGTTTTGCTGTAAAAGAAAGCTGGTATTCATGGCTACCTGACTAAAGCTTTACTAAAATTACTAAGTATGATTTTTGTGATTAGCTCATGTTTTCTCTCTGGCCCCAAAGTACACTTTTTCAAATTATCCCTGCTTTTAATGTTTAGTATTTTAGACAATTCTAAATATACTTTAAATTTTGTGACTTAGAAAATGAAAATGGTAGGCTGGGCAGGGTGGCTCACGCCTGTAATCCCAGCACTTTGGGAGGCCAAAGCGGGTGAATCACTTGAGGCCGGGAGTTTGAGACCAGCCTGGCATACGTGGTGAAACCCCATCTCTACTAAAAATACAAAAATTAGGCGCCTGTAATCTCAGTGGCTTGGGAGGCTGAGGCAGGAGAATCGCTTGAACCTGGGAGTTGGAGGTTGCAGTGAGCTGAGATTGCACCCCTGCGCTGCAGTCTGGGCAACAGAGCAAAACTCTGTCTCAAAAAAAAATGGTGTTGGGTTTGAACTTGGTATCTATGATTTCTGTGTCTGGTACTATTATTTATTATACATTTATTTGAAAACCAGGAAAACACTTGTTTTTCTCATTGTCTCACCATATAGCTCTTAAATTTAATGTGAGTCCCTTGGTGTAAGGCACTCCTGTAGGAGATAGTAAGTGTACCATGTGATATAATGCTTATGGTCAGTACAGGAAAACAGACGGGTTTATGAGGTGTCAGTTGTATCCTTTGTCCCAGTTTAAGTGTGGCAGTCTGATGTTCGTCAGGGTTTTTAAAAAGTCAAGTTATAAAGAAAAAGCATAGCTCATGGGAATACAGTATATTTCTTCTGATAACAGTATTCCCTGATGATTCAAATGTTTTGAGATGGAGTGAACATTCTATTACAGTGCTATTTCACTTCAAAATGAAGAAGCTAAGACTCAGAGAGTTTAAATCACTCAAAAGTTTTCAGCAATTAAAAAAGTTTATTAAAAAGGGATGTAAAAAAGATTAAAAAAAAAGTTTTTTAAAAAAGGTTGCTAAACATCAGAAAAAAACTTCAACAACAAATGAAGGCCAAAATAAACTACATCAAAACAAACCAAGCAACCACATCCCCCGCCCCCAGGGCCATGCACACATGCATCTTGGTGACAGGGTTATACTCTATTTGAGACCATTTGGGTTTTAATCCAGGTCTCCGAATTTTCTCTTCTCAATTCAATCTTCTTAGAAAATAAAGATGTCGGCCCTGCACGGTGGCTCATGCCTGTAATCCCAGCACTTTGGGAGGTCGAGGAGGGTGGATCACGAGTTCAGGAGTTCAAGACCAGCCTGGCCAACATGGTGAAACCCTGTCTCTACTAAAAATACAAAAATTAGCCGGGCATGGTGGTGCATGCCTGTAATCCCAGCTACTTGGGAGGCTGAGGCAGGAGAATAGCTTGAAACTGGAAGGTGTAGGTTGCAGTGAACTGAGATTGCACCACTGCACTCCAGCCTGGGCAACAACAGCAAAACTCCACCTCAAAAAAAAAAAAAGTCTTTTATCCATCCAACTAAATTTTAAAATAATAGATTCTTAAATCTTTTTTTGGTTGTTTGGTGGAAAGAACATTTTCAGGATAACATTTTAAATGCATAAAATAAATGGGATTACAAGGAAAAACAATTATATGAACTATAACTATCAAAGTATTAGAAAATAAATGTGATCTTAGGTTTGTTACTCAGTGGCTCCCCTGAGTACCCATTCCCGCCTGGTGGGAGGCCCCTCCCACATTGACTGGGCGTAGCCATGTGACCGCCTTTGGTCAACGGAAGGTCAGCAAAGGTGAGTCCAACAATTGCTATGCACACTTCTCCTGGAGAGGTGGCGTGCCACCGCAAGAAACCTGGAACCTGGACTAAACTTTTTGAGGATGAAAAAGCAAAATGCACCAACTTTTCCTCACCCCAACTGAGCCGAGACCCCAGCCACATAGGTCAGGTGACACCAGCAACCCACAGAATTCAGAGAAATAACCGGTTTTTAAGCTTCCACAGTTTTGGTCATTATTTTTATGCATCAGCACATAACTGATACGGATTCCTGAATTCTATTACTGACCTTTTGGGCCCCGGATTTTGAGCTCTCTTTTTTTTTTTTTTGAGACGGGGTCTCACTGTGCCACCCAGATTGGAGTACACTGCAACCTCCATCTCGCAGGCGCAAGCGATTGTTCCCATCTCAGCTTCCTGAGTAGCTGAGACTACAAGCACACGCCACCATGCCTGGCTAATTTTTCTTTTTCTTCTTCGTAAAGACAGGGTTTCACCGTGTTACCCAGGCTGGTCTCGAACTCCTGAGGTCTGGAGATCCATCCTCCTTGGCCTCCGAAAGTGCTGGGATTACAGGAATGAGCCACCGTGCCTGGCCTAGAGCTCCTGTGACTGTTTTTCACTGTCAGTATTTTAAAGATCTCACAGTTTGCTTAGAGGTCATCTATCCCCTGGCTCCTCGCGGGGAGGGTGGCAGCGGCAGTAGCTTCACTCCCGGAGCGTGCTGGAGCTGCTGAGTCTCAGGCTTCCCTTGTGATCTGCCCATCAGAAGCTGCAGTTGCACAAGACCGCCAGGTGATTTCTATAAACATTCAAGTTTGCAAAGCCCTTTAAAGCAGGCACACTAAAGTTTGAGAAGATGAGCAAACCCCTTATCTTACAATAATCTTCCCTTTCAGAAACTTCCTTCACACTCCAATAGAAATACTTTCTGATAATAAAGTGCCCGTTCCGTCCCGTCTGCGATGATGAAGCCTTGTTGCTTCCTATTCAAAAGCTCCAGGCATGCTGTTTGTTGTCTAAAGTGTCTGCCGGGTTGCGATGGTCTGTTTTGTGTTAGACGGCAAAGTCGTGGATAGACTGTGGGCTTATAAACGTGTAGGCGGTTGGAATTACATTAACCAATGAATGAGCAAAACCTCCTAAACCACCGACCAATAAAACCCCGATACAGAAAATCGCTGTCACGAGTAAGCTAGCACTCCTGAAAAGTTTGAATACTGTTGTCCTTAAAAACTGGCCTGGCGTCCACTCGCCTTGTCCCCCAGGTGGCTGTCTCTCCGCCCGGCCCCCGCGCCGCGCCGCGCCTTGAGCCCACGCAGTTTGTCCCCACGCAGCTCCCATATAAGGCCGGCCCCGCCCCTGCCCGGGGCAGCTAGGGCGCCGGGCTGGCTCCCTGGCGGCTTCTCAAACCAACCGGCCGCTACTGCGCATGCTTGGCCCGCTCGCCTGCTCCTTAATACCCTGCTCCGGGTTTTCCTGCTACCCGTTGGTCAAATTCGCACCCAGATCTGCTCCAGACAGAGGGAAAACCTAGTGATTTCCATGCTCTAGAAACAAAGGGGTGCTATGATTCCGTGCTGGCCCTAGGAGTCCAGGGAAGGTGATGAAGATAATTATTTGTATAAGCGGGTTGCGTATTTGCAGACATCATCTCACAATACATTCACCAACTCCATGCCGTTTGTCCTGATTTGCAGGTGAGGCAAGAAGCCTCAGAGGCGCCCAGTAATTCAGAATGGAGGGCTGACAAGGCTAGTTTTGGAGCCAGGACTTCAAAAGAGGAGCTCCGCCTCCATTCGAGTCCCCCAATATAGCTTGGCTTCCTGGAGGTTCTGCTCCTGATGGGCTTCTGGGTGTATGTAAACGAATTCACGGATGCCTGATTCACTGAATGAATGGGTTTGCATTCTACACAGGAGGGGAAGTGGCGCTCACTTCTACCAGAGGCCCTAAGCCTTAAGATACCAGTTGTCCTTGCCTTTAACTCCCTTATGAATAAAAGTAAAAATTACTAAACTGTAACAAAAGTTCAAAACAAGTCCAAATAAGATTTGATTCCAGCCAATATAACGACATTCCCGCACACATTTACAACATCCAATACCCTATTAATTTTCATTTCTGGATATCCTGAGTTAAGGGGTCCAAAACCTACGCCTGGACCTCCTTACGGCAGCAGAGAAGACCCTAGCGGAGTTCGCCACTAACAAGCTGTGATCATCTCTGAGCCGAGCCTCAGTTTGTTCGTGTGTAAAATGGATGAGTTAATTCATGCTTGTCTGGGTGAAGCCAGGTCCTTGTTAAGGGCTGAAAAGCTGGCTTTGGTCATCTGACCCCAGGATTGTGATTCTTGCCTCTGGCTTTTATTTGCTGGGACCCTCTTCTCTCCAGTTTTTCAGGCTGTGAGAGTGAGTTCTAGTTTTCCTGAAATCATCCGCCCCTGGTCGCCCTTCATAACCTCTGCGCCGCGGTCCACAACGTGGCCTTTCCAGACTTGGCGACCGCGGAGGCGGCACCCAGGCCCTGCGGCCCCGCCCCTCTGCGCCGCCCGGCCGCCGCAAAACCGCGGCGCGCGGATCACGCGGGCCGGAGCCGCTCTGGGCATGCTCAGTGGCCTGGCAGGTGGGGCCGCCGCGGAACTCCAGGTCCGGCCCGAGGCAGAGGGGCGGAGGCGAGAGGGAAGTGGGCGGGAGCCGCGCTCTGAGTCGCCCTGGTCGCCGGCTGCCGCGGAGTTCTGGGCTGGTGGGACCCCGCGCGGGCTAGGTCGGGATGAGCAATGGCATCGGTCAAGGTGGCCGTGAGGGTCCGGCCCTTGAATCGCAGGTGAGTGGGGCCGCCCGCGCCCCGCCCCCTCGTCGCGCTCCCACCCAGAGGGAGCCTGTTTCCAGCTCCCCCAAAGCCAGCCTGGACCTAAAAGTGTCACTGGCTGTTCCCCGGCCCACCGGGCCCAGGCTGTGGCCTCTGGGGGCCTGGCGGACTTCGTGCACAGCTGTCCCGTTCACATTGCCCTGGAGGAGACCCTGGTGGTAAAGGAGAAGATTCTATAAACTCTCTCCCTCCTATTTATTTGAGATTTTCTTGTTCCCCTTTTAAAAAAGCATCAAGGGAACACTTCCGTGAAGATGTGAAATAGTTGGGGGGAAGGTGAGAGTGCTGAGGGGGGCATCACAAGCTGTCAGGCGAACCCCTAATTTCTACCAACTCAGAAGTTCTCTTAATAACTTTTTAATTTTTTAGTTAGAGATGATTTTGATTCCCTGAATGTCTAATCGATAACATGGCGACTCCTAACTTAATGTTAGAGAGTGGATGGGAAAACTTTGACAAAGTCCTGACTCCTAGGAAAAAGTCAAGGACGCTTTTTACACGTGTTTGGAAATATGCTGATGTTGAGAGAGGAAGCGTGTTACACACAGAATTTAATCTTGTTATGTATTTATACAAAGTAATGCTTTTCAGAGTCCTTCTCTTCACTGAAAAATAGTCTGTGCTTCCTTTTGAGTGACCTCTTTTTAATCAGTTTAGAAAGATTCTTTGGAAAAGTTACTTTTTAAATGGGTTTGACCTTAAAGAATAGAGTAGACCTAAATGGGATGTGTCCTCCGAGTTGATGGGCACAGTTCACACAGAGCCACTTGATTTTATTGATTTCTCGACCCAGTTGGTGGGTATTCGACTTACCGTGATGTGACATGGCCTTTTTGCTTTTGTCATGTCAGCTTGTGGAGGTTAATGTTTGGTAGTTCGGATGCCTGATTGGGGCATCTGAAGACCATAAAATCAAAAGATTTCCAGAACCTTACCTGACTCACCTGAATTTGTTTTTTTCTCTTGGCAAGTCGGGAATCATTATTTTGGTTTGTAATCACTAAAACCCAGTGTTTCTGAAATCTGCTTTTTTGTGACTTTTGAGTTATTTCTAATGCTATTTAGAGTAAGGTTTTGACTTTTTTGCTCTAAGGGAATGTTTATGTTTCTGTGTACATTCAATCGTAGAAGATAAACTTTAGAAAGCTTTTTCTTTATTATGGATTTTCATGTGTATAGAAGTTCTTTTTCGTCTTTGGAATAATATGAGCACATGCTAGAAAATTGTACTGTGTAACTTAGAAAGTATTTATAAAGCACCTGCCAACCACATAGAATTGTGCTGGGCACTGTCTGGGATACAAGGGGAACGAGGCCTGGTGAGCCAGTGATCTGTTGAGAAAGGAATTATGTATTGGCATGAGTCTTCTTAAATATTGGACCTGCTGGGACAGGACCTATGAGTTCAGTGTCTTGCCAGCGTAGGTCTGGAGCCCAGGTACGTGGAGGAGGCAGATTCAGGTGATGTTATTTATATTTCCAGGAGAGAATTCTGGCAGTGTCAAGATTGACGTAAGAGGCAAGTGATCAGCAGTCTGAGCCAGAGGTAGAAATGGGAAGGCAGGATAGATATACGAAGACCATTCATTGGCAGAATTGGCAGGATCTGGATGAGAAGAAGGGGGAAGGATGTGAGTGTAGAGCCATTAACTGAGGTTTGGTGCTCAAGCAGGTGAACCAGATTTGAGGAAAGTGGACAGTTTTGGATGTGGAGAATTACGTGAGATGCAGTAAGTGTCAAGTATAAGCACAGATTAAGTGCTTCATGCCCGTTGACCTTGTTCATTATCTGAAGTATGGGAAGGACATCCATTCCTCTGCTAGAGGTGTTCAGCAGAAAGTTGAAAACATGGGTTTAGGTCTCAGGTGATTTGAGGATCAACATTTGGAAATCTTTTGCACATAAACCACAACTTAAGGGTGTTAGGTGAGAAGAAAAGGGAGGCAGGGATTGGACATTGGGATATGCCCGTCATTAGGATTTAGGGAGAAGATTGGCCTGCAGTCCGTGGAGGAGAACCATCACAGCAAATGGTCATGGCAGGGAAGAGAGAAGAGAATCCCGAAGGAGTTGGTGGTTCTTGGTGCCATATATTGCCAGGATGATGAGAATATGATATGATGTCCTTGGTCATCATAAGGCTTCTTGATAACCTTCCCAACAGTACTTTCAAAGAGAGTCAATGATTCAGAAATTGGCAGTGAGTAGAAAGAGATATATAAATGGGCAACTGAATTTACTTGACCTAATTTATAAGGAAAGACATGCATATCATAATGATGATAAGATGCCATTTTTTTTAACCAGTGAGGTTGATAAATATGAACTGAGCATCAATTGCTGGTGCAGGAGTGATGAAACAGACACCTCTGCATTGGTCATGGAAGCATAAAGGATCAAAACATCTGAAAATTTCATATTGGAAAATTCAACAGTAGCTGTCAAGATTAGAAATCTTTATACATAGGTAGAAAATGCTTCCCTTAAAAAAATTGGAAGTCTATAAACTCTTTCATCTGACCATTTCTTGTTTTTCCAATTTATAATTTGTATTATATGGATTATATTTCTGCCTACAAAGATATATGTGTAAAGATGATGATTTTTGCATCATCATTTATAACAAAAAAGCATAAATGACCTGAATATACAAAAATGGGAAATTTAAGTTATGGCCTAAATCATTTGGTGGAAAGTTATGCAGCTCTTAGAAAGAGGGTGTTGATCTTAAAAGAGTTCCAAGGTAGAGGATTGAGAAAAGCAAGATGTCCACAGTGGAGTAAAGTTAGTACAGTGGAGTAAAGTTGTGTGTATGTGTGTGTTAACAAATGTACACACACACACACATTTTCATCTGTATATATCAATTTATAAGAAACCTAACACTGATACCTCTAAAGAGGAGGACTGATAATGAATCCATTAGGCGAAGATGAAAGGCATTTTTTTTTTCTGTTTGAATTTTTACTTTTCTCATGCATAGTTTTATAATTAATTCTTAGAATTAATTATTAACCCAGCAGTGCTTGTTTAGGTAATTAAAAAAAAAATCTCTTAGAAACTTTTTTGGCACTGGAGAAGTTTCAGTCGGTTGTGAGGAGGATTGAAGGAAATGTTTGACTTTTTTTTTAATGTTAATTTTTAGAGTAGTGGAGCTTCAGGCAAAGGGAAAGCAACCAGCAGAAAAACAAGTCCCAGAGTGATTGGAAAGTAAGCACTGCTGGTGGTGGAGTACTGAATTTGACTGAGTTTCTCAACTAGGGGCCTTTGCGGTAATCAGTCCGCCTTGTAAGGAATATGAGTGCTTGATTCAGGACAAGATGTGATGAGTTTATTTTTATTGTCTTATGGCTCTCAAATATGTGGGAGTAATACTCATTGCAAATGCGGAAGTGATTCTGTTGCATAGGCATGATAGTACCACTTTATTGAGACTTGGCTCTGTGCCAGACTCTCTGGTCCTAGCTCCAGGTACAAAATCTAATCTTTGCACCTTTCTTGGCAGGTAGAGACTATTATTGTTATGGCATTTTACAGATTGGGAGACATAGTTTCGTAGTCTCTTTGGACTGCTATTAAAAAAATAGCATAAACTATGTGACTGATAAACAACAAGCATTTATTTCTCATAGCTCTGAAGTTCACCTTGATATCCAAGATCAAGGTGCCAGCAGATAGGCTGTCTGATGACAGCCAGGTCCTCATACGTGGTAGGTTCTTGCTGTGTCCTCACATGGTAAAAGGAGCAAACAGACTCCACTGGGCCTGTTTTATAAGGGTCCTATTCACAAGGACCTCATGACCTAATCACCTCCCAAAGGTCCTACCTCTTAATACCATCTCAGTGAGGGGTTAGGTTTCAATATTTGGATTTTAGGGGAACACAAGCATTTGGACCATAGCACATAGTTAACTTGCCCAAAGTCAAAGTTAGTTTATTAGGACAGTCACAGCTATGCCTTTTTTTTTTTTTTTTTTTTTGAGACAGAGTCTCATTCTGTTGCCCAGGCTGTACAGTGACACAATCATGGCTCACTGCAGCCTAAACTTCCTGGCAGGCTCAGGTGATCCTCCTGCCTCAGGCTCCTGAGTAGCTGGGTCTATAGGTGCACACCACCACACTTGGTTAATTTTTTAAATTCTTTGTAGAGACAGAGTCTCCCTGTGTTGCCCAGGCTGGTCTGAAATGCCTGGGTTCAAGTGATCCTCCCACCTCTGCCTCCCAAAATGCTGGGATTACAGGTGTGATCCAGAACTGAATTGTAGTTGAGTGTGAAAAACACTGTTGTGGGTTCAAGTGAGACTACTCATGTGTGATAAAGCTCTCCACACAGAGCCTGGCATTCAGCAAGGGTGCCATGAAGAGTGCTTTTTGTCGTTACTATTATTTTTACAGTTTAATGATTGTAGCTTTATTCCAAAACAAGTATTTAAAAAAATGCCAAAAAAATATTTACTGAGTGCTGGTGATGTGCCAGCTTTACAGCTATGTTTTATAATGTGCTTGCTTATGTGATAAGGCGAATCCACCTCATTCTTTTTCTTTTCTGACTGTCCTTAGCCTTTCTTCTTGATTAGCCTCTCAGGTAGAATCTAGCATCAAGTCTATCAAGCTCAGCAGAGAAAAAGAAGGAAAAAAAAAAAAAACACCAGTGGCATTTTGCCTGATTTGATATCTTTAGGGTGTACTGACGTCTCCCCCTTTTAAAAACAAGATAGTGTCAAAGGGAAAGTACTTTGTGGTTAGCCTCTTAGGTCTGTGATGATGAGGACAAACATGTCATATTAAGGATGGGAGGTATCTGTCAAGGCACTGCCAGGTACCATGTTCATTTCTGTACCTTGACAATTACATTTCCTACTCCCACCAATTGACTGACTGATAAATGCCCTCACTTTTTATTCCCGTTTTACAGAGGGGAGACTGAGACCCTCACATAATAATGCTGGGCTGAGCCGAGCTGCTCCAGTTCCTTTCAGAGCCCTTTGTGTAGTGATTTGTTGCCTCTGGTCTCACAGATGACGGGAACCTTGGCCTCAGGGAAATGCTGAGCTAGTGTCAGAGAACACACAACACACAAAAATAACAACAGAATCTGTGTACAGTTGAGAGGGAACCTTTAGGGGATTCTGGAGGCTGGAGGAAGAGATCTCCAGGGCTTTTATATTCTCTTAGATAAGAGGGTGGAACTTGAATTCAGCCCTGAAGGGTTATTACCAGCACCATGTAGATAATGTCTGTTAGGTGCTTGGCTGATACTCTGTGGAAGTTGGCATTGTCAGCCCATTCTACAAATGAGGAACAAGGGCTCAGAGAGTAAAATAAGGCCTCTTATTCAGAGATCAGAAATAAGACTGCCCAAGGTCACACAGCTAGGACACTGTAATACCACATTTGAACCCAAGTCTCCCCTACTCCAGCTTCCTAAAGTCCTTCCATTACGCAGAAGACTTAGAGGGCAGGGAGTGGCTGGAGGGTCGAACACATTTATTTCATGAACGATTTTAGATGAATCGAAGATTTTGCAAGAAGTAGTTGTAAAGCAGGTAGACAGGTGTTGTGAGATCTTTTCTTTGTTAAGCCTAGGCGTTTGGGTTTTTGGTCTGTAGAGCCTATGCTGGCCAGTATGATAACTGTCAGCCGTCTGTATGACTATTTAAGTTAGCATAAAATAAAATAAGGAGTTTAGTTAATTGCATCAGGTACATTTCAAATGCTCAAAAGGCACATATTCAACAGTGTAGATAAAAATATACCCACCATCCTGGAAAATTCTCTTGTGCTTGAATAAGGGCTTCAACTCCGGCTCTTTTACTTCCCAGCTCCATGCCTTGGCACTTTATTGAACGTCTCTGTGCCTCAGTTTCTTCATCTGTAAAATGGAGATCTCTAGGACCTGCCTCGTGGGGCTGGGATTGTAATTGAATGAGGTGGCATTTCTTACAGTGCTGGGCCCAAAAGTAAGGGTTCTGTCAACATCAGGTATTAGGCATTGTGAGCTACTGATGGTTCTAAAACAGGGATATCATTTGCCAACTCGTGTTTTTCCAAGTTTCATCCAATAGCAGTGTAGGGAAATAATAATACTAGCACCAACATTGGTGAGCTTTTATTTATTTTATTTCATTTATTATTTATTTATTTTTATTGTACTTTAGGTTCTGGGGTACATGGGCAGATCATGCAGGATTGTTGCATAGGTACACACATGGCAATGTGGTTTGCCGCCTCCATCCCCCCATCACCTACATGTGACGTTTCTTCCCATGTTATCCCTCCCTGACCTCTCCACCACCCCCGCTGTCCCTCCCTCAGCCCCCCTCAACAGACCTCAGTGTGTGATGCCCCTCTCCCTGTGTTTATGTATTCTCATTGTTCAACACCCGCCTGTGAGTGAGAACATGCGGTGTTTGATTTTCTCTTCTTGTGTCAGTTTGCTGAGAATGATGGTTTCCAGATTCATCCATGTCCCTACAAAGGACACGAACTCATCATTTTTTATGGCTACATAGTATTCCATGGTGTATATGTGCCACATTTTCCTTGTGCAGTCTATTGTGGATGGGCCTCTGGGTTGGTTCCAGGTCTTTCATTTACTGTTTGCCAAGGGTTGTGCCAAGTGCCTTTGATGAATTATTATCTCACCGACTTTCCTGCCGCCACTCCGTGATGCTAAGCTGAGGATCAAGGTGTCTGGCTGAGTGCTGACAACCAGTGCAGGAAGACGGTAAAGAAAATTGAAATATGACCCATGGTGATTGGATTTTGCGATTGGTTGTAACTTGAAAAGGCAGAAGCGAGGGACAAAACTTACAAGCAAAGCCTTGAAGAAGCAATCTCTGTATTTTCTGATTGTGAAAATAATGTACGCTTCTGAAACGTGTGTTATGCAGAAAAATATACCAAAGAAATCAAATTGCCAATTGCTCATAATCAACTACTCATAAACTTTTGGTGGTTTTACATCCTTTTTTTCCCGTTTGTGTAGGAACATAATTTACACACTTTTATATCCTGCTTTTTGCAGTTGCAAGAGACATTCTAAAGACCAGTCAGCAGGACATAGAGAGGTGGGGAGTCAAAGATGACTCTGCGTGGCGTGGGGCCTTATTAACGGAAGAATGACCTTTCCCAAAGGCAGCAGTGCTGGCCCTGCGGGAGTTGGGGTGGGTGGAAGGCCATAGTGGTCTGTTGATTTGGTTGAGGGTGCTGGTGGGAACTCCAGGCAGTAGAAACTCAGGTGAGTTAGGAGCTCTGCGGATGCGCATTTGTAGGTGGGTCACTGGAAGGTGATAGTTGCTGTGGTGGAAGGGAATTCTGTCTCCCAGGAAGGGCACAGAAAGAAGAAAGAGAAAGGGTAACAGTGCTGCGTGACCTGGGTTAAGGCTGGAGCCCTTCAGTGGGCTAGCTGAGTGGCTGGGCAAGCTGATTTTCCTCTTTTAAGGCTCAGGTTCTGTTTTGTAAAACAGTGATTCTCAGAGTGTGGTCTAGAGACAACTGGGAATCACTAAGACTCATTTATAGGGGGTTCACAAAGTCCGAACTGTTTTCACAGTACTACTAAGATTAACATCTTAGTAGTTAATTCCATTTTTTCATTCTCTTATGAGGGTACAGTCGAGTTTTCCAGAAACTACATGATGTGTGATGATGTCATGGCTCTGTGGACTTTGCATTTTGTTTAAAATGTTCACAGTTTTAATTTTTAATATGATAACTATCAGTAGATATAATTGATGTTGGTAAAAGCTCTTTGGGCTCCTCAGTAATTTTTAAGCCTATAAAAGTGTCCCGAGTCTACAATATTTGAGAACCACTTCTGTAAAATAATGCTGTATAAGTAGTTGAGATCTGATGAAATAAATATATGCGTAATAACTATCCACTAAATCATAGTTACTATTGTTTTTTATGCTCACTGTTGTTACTGACAGCCAATTTCGGGAGGTAGGAGTGGAAGATCAGGCATTGGTGAGAGGAAGGGAGGAAGGCAGGAGAGCAGAATGTCACGCCGACCTAGGGTCTCAAGGTTTGGGAGGAGAGAAGATCACCAGTGTGGGAAGCTGCACAATCAGGCAGCTGGGCTCAGGTTTCTGGAGGGAATTGTTTTAGTTGAGAGGTGGGAGGCTTGTGCTGTGTGATTGGGTCGTGAGGGCGCGGAGGTGGCCTGTTGCTGCCCTTCCAATTAAAGGGGAGGTGAAAGGAAGGAGAGAGCTTAGCTTCCATTCCCCTACGCAGAGGTTGACTCCTGTAATCTTTTTTTTTTTTTTAAAGATGGGGTTTCACCATGATGGCCAGGCTGGTCTTGAACTCCTGACCTCAGTTGATCCACCCACCTCGGCCTCCCAAAGTGCTAGGATTACAGGCATGAACCACCGCGTCCGGCCGACTCCTGTAATCTTTTGAAATTTTTTACTCCTTGTTTGAGACATGGCCTGGTCTGCATCCCTGGATCCCAGCCCTCACCCGGACATGACAAACCCAGGCTCAGCAGAAGACAGATTTTGTTTGTTTGTCTCTTTTTGTTTTGAAGAAGAGAAAAAGAAAACAGGGAGTTGGAGGTTGGAGAAAGAAGGCTGGAGGGCAAGGGAGGGAAGGGGCCGCTGGCTGGAAAGAGAAAAGAGGGGAGAGTTGCTGCTATTGCTGACTCCTTGAGTTGGGAGCTCATGGAAGTTTTTTCTTTCTTTTAGGTGAACTTGATAAGTAATGTGATGCAAATGCCTGTTATCTTTTCTTATACAATGTGTTAAAATATGTTTGGGTGCAGAATACACTTATACAAGGCGTTTTCGTAGTTTGAAAGGTTCTCTTGAGTGACTTAGACTATTTACTAAACATGATTTGGTTTTAAAAGTCTATTGCTTTATTTTAAACATGGAAACTGTGTGTGTGAGCATGAGAGTGGAGTGGCAGAAATAGAGTGTGTTTGTGTTTCTTTTTGCCTGACAGAGAAGTTGTTTAGAAATATGTCCAGTTGTGTGATATATAGCACTTTGGTCTGAAATTGATTTATATTATACACACTTGTTTCTTGACTGTTTTTCTAAGCTATTTTGATAGCTTTGGCTGTTTCTCCAGATCCTGGAATCGGGATGCCATCTTCTGAAGCTTGTTTTATGAAAGATAATATGTTAATTATTTTAATACCTATAGCCTGAGAAAAGAGGTAATAGTGTTTTAGCCCCTTACTGAGGACTGAGAGATTAATTTCGGTGGGTTTGACTGCAATTCCTCAAGTTCAAATTATAAAAAGACAGGGGAAAAAATCCTCCCAGGGAAGTTGGTCATCCCTGGCTTGGATTTAGCCCACGACTTCATCCAAGCCCAAAGGAGATAACCACCAGTGGGGCCAGGGAGCTTGCCTTCATCAATCCTACTGTCTCTGGGCTGAGCATTTGTGTTTTCTGCTTTGTCCCTTTCCAAATCTATTCATTTTTCATTGTTGCTGTCCAGGAGAGAGGAAATAGCTGTTTCTGTGATCAGTGATTTATTCATAGACACTTTAAGTACATTTCAATGGGATATGTACAATTTAAAGTAAATTGAGAAAGTTAATGCTTTCAGTGTAATGGCTGATCGGTAATTTGGTCGCTAGTCACTGTTTCTGGCTACTCGTTCACTTGCTAGGAATTCTGCTAAATCCTGTGCTGTATTATCTAATTCACTTCTTCACAACAGTTCTACAGGGATGAGCAGCATTAGATTCATCTCTAGATGGGAAACTGAGTCTCAGAGAAGAATGAGGTTCTGTCTCAAATGCCTGTCCTCAGAGAAGGCTTTTTCACCTTACTCTGGTTTTCTGGCGTGGTAACATTTCCCATTTTATGAATTTATATGTGTGAATAGATTTTTGTTTGCTTATAATGTCTTAAACTCTTTGAGAGCCAGTCACCATGTAGATCTTGTTCATGGCTGTTTCCCTGGGGCCTGGAACTATGCCGGGTAGACAGGAGCACTCAGAAAGTATTTGTTGCATTAGTAAGTATCTCCCCTCACCCTCCACATGTGCCTTGCACTTTCTGTGGATGCTCCAGAGAGATTGGGAATCCGTAGTGGCATTGTTTGTTGTGTGTCTCACATTGTTCCCCATGGGGAGGAAAAGAGCATCTTGCCAATCCTCCTGTTGGGTATTAGGAAGAAGTGAGAGGTGACAGAGGGCTGAGCAAGAGCCTGGATAAAGAAGGACAGCTTCAGCTCTTTCCCTGTATTAAGTTTACTTAATATTACACAGTCAATTAAGGTTAAGATTACTTAAGATTACACATCCAAATGCACGTTGTGTTTATCCCTTCAAGTTAGAGAGTTGGAGATACAGCACGATCCTACAGCATTATACCATGTTTAAATGACACATAGTTTATAGGGCAGAATAGTCTCTCGTTTCTTTCTTCAGAAAAAGCATCTTAAAATTTTTTTTTATTTTGAAATAATTGGAGATTTTTAGTGAAGTTGCAAAATAGTAGAGAATTCCCATACATGGACTCTTTACCCAACTTCCCTAATATTATGCCTTATGTAACCACAGTAGAATGATCAAAACCAAGAAATTAACTAAACTTTATCTCGCTTTCACCAGTTTTCACACTAATGTCTACCTCTGGTTCAGCCTCCAATGGGGATCCCACATTGCATCTAAAGGAAGCATGTCTCCTTAGTCTCCTCTGGTATGTGACAGTTCGTAAGCCTTTCCTTGTTTTTCATAACTTAATTTTTGAAGAGTGCTGGTCAGTTCTTTTTTAGCATGGTTCTCATTGTGGCTTTCTCTGATGTTATCATAAATAAATTGAAATTAAGCAATTTGGCAAGAATACCACAAAAGTGATTTTGTGTCCTTCATATGATACTGGGGTATGTGATGTCAGTATGTCTTACTACTGCTGATGTTGACCCTGAGTACGTGGCATCTACCGGGTTTCTCCACTGTAGTGTTTTATTTTTTTCCTGTTTGTAATTAGTAAATATCTTGGGGGAGATACTTAAAGCTTTTGACTTCAGTTTGCAAAAGAATTTTCCCCTCATGGGAACACACCTCAGATGTTCTAATAAAAGTTATTGTGACTATAAGAACTATTTAAAATATTTTTTTCCCTCTGACTTAGTGAGAGAGGATTTGTTATATTATTTGAAATGAAGGACACTTGTGTTTTGGAAGGCTGATGACGATTGTATAGAACTGTGTGCTTCAAACAAGATCCACAGTAAGACATTCATCAGCTGAATGCATGCTGAAATTGTCTACTCTCTAGTTTTTTTTTGTTTTCGAGATGGAGTCTCGCTCTGTAGCCCAGGCTGGAGTGCAGAGGCATCATCTCTGCTCACTGTAACCTCCGCCTGCCAGGTTCAAGCAATTTTCCTGCCTCAGCCTCTCGAGTAGCTGGGATTATAGGCACCTGCCACCATGGCCGGCTAATTTTTTTTTTGCATTTTTAGTAGAGATGGGTTTTCACCATATTGGCCAGGCTGGTCTCAAACTCCTGACCTCAGGTGATCCATCCACCTAAGCCTCTCAAAGTGCAGGGATTACATGCGTGAGCCACTGCACCTGGCCTCTCTACTACATTTTTTTTTTAAAAAGATGATTGTTATTCACTAAAATGATTTTATGATTCATAGTTTGAAAAAACACTGAAGTGAATTTATTATCCAGAGAAGAAGTTGGTAAAGTCCGATTTTGTTATTCGAGACAACACTTAGACATCATGCCGTCAGAGTGACTACCACTTCCATGTTTCCTCTTGTTAGCTGGTAAGAACTTTTTTTTTTGAGACAAGGTCTCACTTTGTCACTGAGGCTTGAGTGCAGTGGCACAAAAATGGCTCACTGCAGCATCGACCTTCCAGGCCCAAATGATCCTCCCACCTCAGCCTCAGCGCCCCCAAGTGGCTGGGTAATTTTTGTTTTTCTTTTAGACATGGGGTTTCACCGTGTTGCCTAGGTTGGTCTCGAACTCCTGAACTCAGGTGATCCTCCTGCCTTGGCCTCTCAAAGTGTTGGAATTACAGGCTTCAGCCACTACTCATGCCAAGATTTTAAACTTTTAAGAGTATAGGATTCTGAACCCCTGCCATGGGATGCCTGCTCTCAGGAATTTGGTGTCCTTTGCCCCAGGGGCCTGTGGTCTCACCTCAATGCACCTGCTGATTCTTGTTTTCAGGGTCTTATTAACCGAGTCTAAGCCATCACAGAGATTCTGCCTAGGGCACAGATAAATCACTGTGTGAACTTCCTCTGATCAGGACTTAAAAGTTCCCCAGGGAACTGTCAGGAAAAAATGATTCTAGGTGATCGAGACTAGCTCAAAAGTGAAGCAATTTGCCAGTTAACGCTTTACAAAAATATCTGGTTGGTTCTCATCCTTTTTATTTAAAGTTGGTGTTTTCATTTGACCAGGTAGTTGGGCCCTTATGGGAAGGTATCAGTGGTTCTTGCCTGGTGCCCACATGTGATGATTCAATTAAGGTGCTTTTCTTTCTTTTGTAAAAAAATATTTTTAACTTTTTATTTTGAAATATTTATAAGTTTGCAAAAATATAGCTGGGCGCGCTGGCTCATGCCTGTAATCCCAGCACTTTGGGAGGCTGAGGCAGGCGGATCACCTGAGGTTAGGAGTTTGAGACCAGCCTGACCAACATGGAGAAACCCCTTCTCTACTAAAAATACAAAATTAGCCGGGTGTAGTGGTTCATGCCTGTAATCCCAGCTATTCAGGAGGCTGAGGCAGGAGAATTGCTTGAACCTGGGAGGCAGAGGTTGGGGTGAGCCGAGATGGTGCCATTGCACTCCAGCCTGGGCAACAAGAGTAAAACTCCATCTCAAAAAAAAAAAAAAAAATTCTACAGAGTTCCCATGAACATTTACCCAAACTCTTTGAATGTTATTTTCTTCTATAACTATTGTATAATTATCAAAACCAGGAAAGTAATATTGATACAACACTGTTAACTAATCTGTAGACCTTACTCAGATTTCTCAAATGGCCCCAGCCATGTCTTTTATCTGGTCCAGGATCCAGTCCAAGGTAACCAAATTCATTTTGTTGTCATGTAAACATTTTTTTTTTTTTTTTCTCCCCAGAGACAAGGTCTTTCTTACACTGTCACCCATGATGGAATACAGTGGCATGATCATGCTCACTGTAGCCTCAGTCTTCTGGGCTCGAGCAAACCTCCTGCCTCAGCCTCCCAAGGAGCTGGAACTACAGTCATGCTCCACCACACCCAGCTATTAATAATTTTTAAACTTTTTTTGGCAGAGATTGAGTCTCCTTTTGTTGCCCAGGCTGGTCTCGAATTCCTGGGCTCAAGTGACCCTTCCGTGTTGGCCTTCCCAGCGAGCAGGGATTACAGGCATAAACAGGTTTTGGTGTTGTTCCTCTTTTGTTTTTGTTCAACCCGGCTGTGTTAAACATTCTTAATTAAGACATTTTTGGTATTGGGGCAACTTTGTGTATACTGAAAATCATATTTAGGGTAAAAGTAGATGGCATTTCCTCCACAATACCTCTGTCCTGAGGTATCCTGCCTCCTGGCATCCTTTGATGGACTACAGATGGGCACTTTGGGCTGTTACCACCTCGATTGGATTGTTTACTTTCACATTTCAAATGAAAAGGACATGTGGGGCATTTCGATTCTTGGTGTGGTGGAAAGGTTTGGAGTTTAGAGTGAGTTAGAGGAAGACAAATATTGGTTTTAGGCAGAATTAGTTAAATATACAGTACGAAGGCCGCAAACTCAACGCTATAGGGGCCAGGCACACCTGGAATAATTCCATATTAGAAACTGTGAGCAGAGAGGAGAAAATAAATATATTTTCAGCTTCACAGTCAGGGAGGTAATAGACTATGGAGGGCACTTGCTAGATTCTGTAACAAATTTACACCCATTTTTTTTTTTTTTTGAGTCTTGCTTTGTTGCCCAGGTTGGAGTGTAGTAGCACAATCTGGGCTCACTGCAGCCTCCGCCTCTCAGGTTCAGACAATTCTTGTGCCTCAGCCTCCAGAGTAGCTGGGATTACAGGCACCTACCACCATACCCAGCTAAATTTTGTATTTTTAGTGGAAACAGGGTTTTGCCATGTTGGCCAGGCTGGTCTGGAACTCCTGGCCTCAAGTGATCCGCCTGCCTTGGCCTTCCAAAGTGTTGGGATTATAGGCGTGAGCCACTGTGCCCAGCCTACCCCCACATTTTCATGGCTTGCACTAAAGCGATTAAAGAAGTTTATCTTTTGCCATGTAAACAGATGACTGTGCAGTTCCTGGTCAGCAGGTAGTTTTTTTTTTTTCCATATCCTGGAGGCTCCACTCTCTGGGGCCTTACTGTCATCTCTGTCTAGCCAGTGGAAGAGGTGAGAGGGTGGAAGAGGCACACCTTCTTTTTGGCTGCTTTGGTGTGGGAGCGATACATCAATAACACTCACCCTTCATTGGTGAGAATAGTCACATGGCCACGCCAGATGCAGGGAAGACTGGGAACCTGTTGTTACTGGCTGGGAGCAACATTCCAGTACGCTAAAGGGGAAGTTGTCTCTTTCTGCCACATGCTGTGTCTAGAGAGATGATGTTTCTCCATTCCTATCAGAGATGCCATTCAGGACCTCTGCACTTGCCATTCATCTGCTAGAGGTGTTCTTTCCCCAGATGTCCACATCTCTCACTCCTTCCCCCTTGAGTTTTTGTTCAGATGTCACTTCTTCAATGTGGGCTTCTTAGTTATTCCATTGAAAATAATGGCCTCAGTTATTCCATTGAAAATAATGGGATAACTGAGGAAGCCCACATTGAAGTTATTCCATTGAAAACACCCTGTTGCCTCCTCAGTTATTCCATTGGAAACACCCTATCGCTGGTGTTTCCTATCCCCCTTCTCTGTTTTTTCTCATTTACAGCACTGATCACAATTTGCCCTCTTAGGTATTTCCCTTACTTATTGGCTTATTGTCTGAGTCCCTCTGTGAGCCCTGGGGCCATTTCTGTCTTGTTCTTGGATTATGTTCCTCGTGCTTGGCATGTACCAGGTGTTTAAGTGTTGAATGAAAATGGGAACCTGGACTGTTAACATCCCTAAATTTTCAAATACTGGCAAGGAATATAGTTAAAACAAACAAACAAGCAAGCCACGCAGGCCAAACAGATAATGTCTGTGGGTGTGATGTCTGCCAGCTGCCAGCCTGGGCCTCGAGTGGAAGGCCAGGTGCCAGGGCTGGGGCTGGAAGACATGGGTTTGCATTCTGGGTCTGCCACTTGCTACTTTGTACACTTGGATGTATTATGTTACTTCTCTGAGCCCCAGATTTTTCTTCTAAAGCATGACTTTAGTAGTCTTCCCTCATTTCCCTGTTTCTCTGATGTTACTGTGATGACTGTATGGAGTAGATTATACATAAAAATGTACAGTGGGCCAGGTGCAGTGGCTCACACCTGTAATCCCAGCACTTTGGGAGACCAAGGCAGGTGGATCACTTGAGATCAGGAGTTCAAGACCAGCCTGACCAGCATGGTGAAACCCTGTCTCTACTAAAAAATACGAAAATTAGCTGGGCGTGGTGTCATGCATCTATAATCCTACCTACTTGGGAGGCTGAGGCACAAGAATTGCTTGAACATGGGAGGTGGAGGCTGCAGTGAGCCAAGATTGTGCCACTGCACTCCAGCCTAAACAACAGAGCAAGACTCTTTAAAAACAAAACAAACAAACAAATGAATAAAAAACAAAGTTATGGTAGATGCCGAGTTAATGATTGCTAAATTAATGGACTAAATGAGTGTTTAAATTTGCTAGCTCCTGCGTTAGGTGCAGGGGATGTGTATCAGGTTTGGGCAATCCTAGAAAACTTCTGGGAAGAGGGCAGGCTTGATCTGAACATTTTAAGATGGAAAAGATTATAACAAGGGGAGGACCTTTCAGTCATCAAGTCTTTACCACACACCTCTGTGTATAAAGCTCTGTTCAAAGTTTGGAGATTCACTGGTGGACAGGTTGGATCAAATGCCTGCCTTCAGGGAGCTTATATTCTAGTGGAATGCTATCTAATAGAAAGGCAGTGTGAGCCAAATGCGTAATTTAAACATTCTGGTGACCACATTAAAAATATAAAAAAGAAATAGGTGAAGTTAACCTTAATAATCAATTTAATTTAACCCTTATATTAAAAGTGCTATTTCAACATGCATTTAATATAAAAAATATTGGCCAGGGCGGTGGCTCACGTCTGTAATCCCAGCACTGTGAGAGGCCAAGGCGGGCGAATTACCTGAGGTCAGGTTGTTGAGACCAGCCTGGCCAACGTGGTGAAACCCCGTCTCTACTAAAAATACAAAAATTAGCCGGGCAAGCTACTTGAGAGGCTGAGGCAGGAGAATCGCTTGAACCTGGGAGGTAGAGGTTGCCATGAGCTGACGTCTTGCCGTTGCACTCCAGCCTGGTCAGCAGAGCAAGACTCTGTCCCCAAAAAAGAAAAAAAAGTACACACTCACACACACACGTACACACACACACACACATATATTATTGAGATATTTTACATTTTTCGTAAATACATCTTTAAAATCTGGCGTGATTATATATTTACAGCACAACTCAATTTGGACTAGTCACATACGAGGTGTTCAGTAACCATGTGTGGCTAGTAGCTGCCATATTGGACAGCACAGGTCTAGTGAGTGAGTAAAAGATCATAAGGTAGTGGTAGGTGGGAACATTCTATAAAGAAAATAAAGCACAGTAAAGGGGTGGTTACCCACAGATAAGAGTGTTCAGGGAAGGACTGCCTTTGCAGGTGACTGGTGAAGGAAGTAAGGTAATGAACCATGGGAATATCTGGAAAGAATGTTCTAGGCAGAAGTAACAGCCAGTACAGTGGCCGGGTGTCAGGAGCATGCTGGGATCATGCAATGGATGCAGGGAGGTCCATGGACCCTGCGTAGGGAAGTGTGGCTCATGTAGGGCCTATTAAGCCACAATGAGGTCTTAGGCTTTAAGTGTGGTAGGGCCATTAGAGGAGTGAGAACCTGTGGTGGTCTAGCATACATTGTTAAAAGGTCACTTGTGCTGCTAATGGAGAAGGGACTTCCTGGGGGCGAGCATAAACATAGTGCTTTGAGCGAGAGGCATGGATGTGTACAGTCATGATCATTCACTCAGCAAGCACTTACTGATCACATACAGGGTGCAAAGCATCATGTTTTGCACTGGGGACACAGTGGGCATAGTCCTTGCCCTCTGAAAGCTCCAGGTAACCAGTTAGTGACCAGTTGGTTCATGGTAGAGAGGTGGGAGAATGTGGAGAGCCATTCCATTGAGTAGACAGGTGTGATTCCACCTGGCTGTGCTGTTTCTTTGTTTTTGTTTATTTTTATTTTTATTATTTATTTATTTATTTATTTTTTTGGTGGGGCTGATCACCAGCTAGAGAATCAGGTAAAGAAGTTGCACTCAAGTGACCTGTAAGTTTCTTTAGCACTGAGATGAACAGCCTTTATTGTGTTGGCAGTGGACCATCTCTAAAGATGAGTTGGGGAGGTGAGGCTGATGTTACCAGTGTCTAATGAGTGGCCCAGTGTTGGAAGGAGGAGGATGGTAAAGGAGGGAATTTAGGAACACTCTTAGGCATGCTTTTTCCCAAGGGAAGCTTGTTTTCAGAGTCACATAGTCCGTGCTTTCTACTAACAAATAGTTTTCAGATTTTCTGCCCTTTCTTATGACTAATAAATGAATTAATGAGTCAGTAGAAATAGTCCATTCCTCCTTTTCTAGAGCCTCAGTGCTCATGCAACTGATTTGATTGTCTTCCATTTGATCTTGGTTTGAATTTGTTTCTCTTTTGATTTTAAAGAATCAGAAAACTTTATGGTTGTTTTTATTTTTGCCATCTTTCCCCTTGTACTCTTCTCTGACTTGTAAGAGGTAGCTGTCACTAATTGTACTGAACAATGTGATGTATTTTTCTATACCATCTTCTTAGCCCTTGAAGCTTATTTGTAGTTATTGATTTGCTTTGTTTTTATTTGTTTATTCATCTGTTCAGCAGACATTAAGTTCTTTCTGCATGTGAGAAACTTTTTCCTTGTATGAGCTTTTCCTTGGAGGATAGTCTTTGGATCATGGCTTGATTAAATCAGTAAGGTTTCTTTGGGATATCATTAGTCTCATAATCCCAAACTTTGGCATCATGCTGAGTACCGTGCAGGGTGTGGAAGAGGCATGATGTGGAAGAGTAGGTTCTAAGGTTACATCCTGCCATTGCCACTAACAGGCTGCATTGTTTTATACATGGCACCTTGTCTTCTGATTTCATCTCATACCTCTTCTGTTCAGTGAGGATAATAATGTGTTCCTTATTCATAGGGCTATTTTGAGGACTTAAGTAGTGGCTGTGAAGTGCTTCCACAGAGTAAGCACAATAAATGTAACTGTTACAATTTTGTTTTGTACCTAGGGTTTTACATGAATATTGTGGTGATGTTGTTATGGATCCTTGGGGTGTCGCTTTGCCAGCTGGAAACCCCTGTGGCCAATGGCAGCTTTGCCTGGGCTTTGCTTCAGCCCACTGGGCTCATTCTGTCCACTCGGTCTGGCAGGCTGTGCTCAGCTCATGCTACCGAGCCTCACGCCCACGCTTGCCAAGGGCAAGCCAGGCACGGAGCAGTGAAGGGTGTGTGAGCGAGTGTGAAGTCCAGCCACTGCACACAGGCAGGCATGCCCTGCAGTGGGGTGGGCAGTTCCAGGCACTGGCATGGGCACTAGCTCCCTGCAAGGCTGCAGCCGGATCAGATATACTGCAAGTAGCTTCCATGGCTGGCACTGGGGAATGTGGGAGCACTTGGAAGCTTAGAGACACCAGAAACCACAGAACCCCAAAGACGGTGTCACAGCCTTGGCTTGGGGAGCTCTTAGGCCTGAGCTCCCAGAAGGGCTGCGGCTCTTCTCTTGTTCTTGTTGCCTGCAATGTGGTGAGTAAGGGGCATGTTTCAGCCCTATTTGTGCTACAGCTGTTTTAGCCCCACCATTTGATGGGTCCCAAGTTCCTGTCCTGTATCCAGGAAGAATAAGGTACATGGAAAAGTAGACAGTGAACAAGGCAAAGAGGAGCTTTATTGAGTGATAGAACAGCTCTGAGGAGGCCTACACTGGGCCGCTTCTCTCTGCAGGCAGGGTGTTCCGATGAGTGTTCAGCTTTCAGTAGAGAGGAGACCCTGGAGTGGGTAACTCCTCTCTGCAGCTGGCAGGTCATTGTCTTCTTGAGTCTGGCTGAGTCCTGGGGTTTTATGGGCCTCATGGGGGCAGGTATGTGCAGATTGTCCATGAGTGGCTATGGGTGGGCCCAGAAAAAGCACCACAACTTCCCACTCCACTCCGCGGGACTGGCAGCCTGGCCCCCAGGCTTCAGGTCCTCCTCAGCTTGAAGGTGGGGCTTCACCCAGGACCCACCTCCTTCTGGCCAGGAGCCTGCCTCCTGCTGCTGTTCACAGTGTCCAGGCTGTTCATGCCAAGGGGCACCTGAAGGCCAGCACGCAGCCCCACCTCAGCCTCACTTACATGCTCATTGGTTCCCAAAGTCTGGAGTGGGCTGAGTGGCAGGGGACTGGCCTGTCAGTGCTTCCCCAAGCATGTGCACACCTGGCTGGGCTGTGAGAGTGCGTGGGCTTGACCACAGCCTCACTCCGAGGTCCCTGTGGGTGCTGGGAGCTGGGTCAGACCAGGCGGAGCAGACACCTCTGAGCCTGTGGGGCTTGGGGGGCCTTCCTGGGCCCCTGAGAGTCTGGGTCTGCAGCTGTGGCTTGGGTGGCTGCAGCTGTGTTTGGGAGGGTAGGGCTCCTGCCTTCCCTCAGCCCCCAAGAGCACAGGGATGCCTGGGTCCACACCTTGACTTGGGCAGCTGCAGCTGTGCTTAGGAGGGTGGGGCTCCTGTCTGCTTTGGGCTCCCGTCTGCTCCCCACTCCTGCCAGTTCTGTAGAGCGTGTAGCCCAGCTGCACCTCCCCTGCTGCAGATGACATCCCGGCAGTGGTTGCTCCAGGTGAGCCACTGCTGCCATCAGTGTGAAGCAGAATCTTATATAATTCAGTAATGAATGGACAAAGTCCACTGGTCACCGAGTTCTAAGTTCTGCTGTGTAGATAATAAAGTACAGTAGGTATCTGGAGAAAGGAGCATCAATGTGAGCGTATGTTTACAAGCAAGGTGTTTTGGGGAAAGTTGAGCTTTTGAGGTCCAAATAGGCTTAGCTGGTGAGGAGTAGATGCTTTCTTGGGCTCATTAAAAGCTCCATGCCTGTCTCTCCATTGGACTCAATAAAAGCCACAGAGCTTTTCTTGGCTAGAGATGAGTAAGGGTATGATCCCCACTCTCAAGTAACTCGTGATCTTGCGGGAACAGCAGAAACAAAGCCTCCCAAGTTCTCTAGTTAATAATGTTGCATTCAAGGCATGACAGCGTGGGGGTCGGGAGGCACTGAGTGCAGCGCCTTGGGAGGGCTGGAGAAACACCCTAGAGGATGCCAGGACTGAGGGCAGGGCTCCCTGGCAGGAGGAGTCAGCCAACAGACGAGGCTGGCGGTAGCATTTTAAACAGAAAGCATACAGAAGCCCAGGCTCTGGAGTGTGACTGTAGCTGCAGAGTCTCACTAAACAGCTGGAACTTCAGATGGTTGGTGAGAATGGAGACCGGAGAGGTGGGAGGCCAAATTGGGGGGTACCTTGTTAGAACAGCTGTGCTCTGTGGACTTTACTATTGTTTCTTCCTGCCCATTCTTCTAAAAATGATTTAACTTTCAGCTGATTCTGTAGATGATAGGAGCTGATTTACAAGTGGTGTAACACAATGAACTTTGTTTTATTAGGAAGCCAGAGAGGGAGACTGCCAGGTACCAGACCTGTTTGGGTGGCGGATGCTATGAGCCTTAGCTAGTGCTTTGCAGTGAGACTGGCTCTACTCTCCCACTCAGCTCTCCACCCACCCACCTACCCAGCCAGCCAGCCCATCATCTGTATGCCTGTCCCACCTCCATCCACTCATCCTTCCACCTATCCACCTACCTGTCCAACTACGCAGACCTCATCACTCACCTACCTGCCAAACCAACCAGCGAGCTAGCCATCGTTTATTAAGTCCTTCCTCTGTCCCAGGCTGCGAGCCAGTGCTCGGTTCAGCAAGGCCAGCCACATTCCAGCCTTTCTGGAGCTTACAGTCTAGTTGGAGAGATAGACATTATGAAAATCTCATAGATGTGTGTGCATTTAGAGGCTGAGGGAAATAACTCTAGAAGAAAAGGAAGATGCGGCTGGACTCCTGTAATCCCACCCAGCGCATTGGGAGGCCTAGGCAGGCGGATGGCGAGGTCAGGAGATTGAGACCATCCTGGCCAACATGACAAAACCCTGTCTCTACTAAAAATACAATACAAAAATTAGCTGGGCATGGTGATGTGTGCCTGTAATCCCAGCTACTCGGGAGGCTGAGGCAGAAGAACTGCTTGAACCAGGGATTTGGAGGTTGCATTGAGCCAAGATGGCACCACTGTGCTCCAGCCTGGTGACAGAGTGAGACTCCTTCTCAAAAAAAAAAAATAAAATAAAATAAAAAAGGAAGAAGCTTCTGTAAGAGCCTCTAACAGAGAGACCTGATCCAGGCTAGGGAGAAGGGGCCAGGAAATCTGCCTGGAGGAAGGGATGTCCAAGCTAACTCCTGAAGGAAAGAGATAATTAAAAGGTAGAATTAATAGTGACTGACAAGATGGAGGGGAAGAGGAATGGGTGACAACTCTGGGTGACTGGGGGGATGGGCTGGGTATCATGGTCTTTGGTCAGTCTCTAAACAATGCAGAACATGGCGTTAACTACACCGAAACGTGGTGGAGAGAGCTGTGGGAGAGGATGGTGCGGAGTCACTGATGTGTTCTGAGGGCCTTGGCCCTTTCTCATGTGATGGTTCCCCAAATCTGTTTCTTTTCCTTCCTAGTCAAGAGAGAAGGAACTGACTCCTGAGCACCTCTTCTTTCTTTTTCTTGTCCATAGCAGACCATAACCTAGATCTCAGAGTTTTTCTAGAAAGAGGTTCCATCCATCCATCATTAATCATTGATTGATTGATTGATTGATTGATTGAGGCCTGGTGCTCCCAGGCCTGTGGTAGACCAGCAGTTCTCAACGTTTTGCTTTTGAGATCTCTTAAATGCTTAAACATTATTGAGGACCCCAAAGAGCTTTCGTTTTATCACATTAGAAATTATAATTTATATTTACCACATTTGAATTTTTTTTTTTTAAGACAAAAATCTCACGGTGTCATCTAGGCTGGAGTGCAGTGGCATGATCATAGCTCACTGCAGACTTTAACTCCTGAGCTCAAGTGAGCTTCCTGAGTAGACTACAGTGTTCACCACTGTGCTGGCAATTTTTAAAAAATTCTTTTTAGAGACAGAGTTTTACTCTGTCACCCAGGCAGGAATACAGTGGCAGATCATAGTTCACTGCAGCCTTGAACTCCTGGGCTCAAGAGCTCCTCCCACCCTGATTTCCCTAGTATCTAGGACTGTAGGTGTGCACCACCATACATGACTAATTAAAAAAAAAATTTGTAGAGATGTGGTCTCGCTATGTTTCTCAGGATAGTCTCCAACTCCTGGCCTCAAGTGGTCCTTCCACTTTCGCCTCCCAAAGTTCTGGGATTACGGATGTACGGGTGTGAGCCATTGCACCGAGCCCACATTAGAAATTAAAATAGAGGCCAGGTGTGGTGGCTCATGCCTATAATCCCAGCAGTTTGGGAGGCTGAGCCAGATGGATCACTTGAGGTCAGGACTTCGAGACCAGCCTGGCCAACATGGTGAAACCTTGTCTCTACTAAAAATATAAAAATTAGCTGGGTGTCGTGGTGGGTGCCTGTAATCTCAGCTACTCAGGGGGCTGAGGCAGGAGAATTGCTTGAACCCCAGAGGCAGAGGTTGCAGTGAGCAGAGATCACACCACTGCATTCCAGTCTGGACGACAGAGTAAGCGAGACTCTGTCCAAAATAAATAAAAGGAAAAAGAAATTAAAATAGAAAGTTAAAATAGCACACTTTTCCTTAGCTATCAGTAATGTGAGTGTGAAAAAGACAGATGATGTCCTGGTGTCATTATCAAAATAGTTCTGACCTTGCAGAGTCCCCTAAGACCTTTAAAAACCACTAGGCTGCATGTCAGGGATACATTGGTCTCCAAGCTAGGCACAGTTCTTGCCTTTGCTGGGGTTGGTACTGTGAAAACCCATGGCAGGGCTGGGTCTTACAGGCTTGCGGCATCAGGAAAGGTACTTGGAGAGACAGACCTGAACTGGGGAATAGCCTGGGACAAAAGGTGTAGAGGTGGAGGGAGCAGCACTTGGGAGGCCCAGGGGCCTCACCTGCAGACCTGAATGAAGCTCATAATGGCTGTGCGTTAATATTGCATATGCGAGGATGATACCAGCAATTTGATTTCTCTGTTTGACTTCAGCAGGGTATGATTTTATTCCCTTGTTTATTTTCAGAGGCACATGTAGCTGTTCTCAATTCCCTTCTTTCTGTGACTTGTAGGAAGTTAAGGGCCTCCTTGTGTTAGAGAGCTTCCTATTTCAAGTGCTGAACTGGGTTTGTCAAGCTTTGAAAATGCAAATGGTTAGAACCATGAAATCTAAGGGGGATTCAGAGGAAGCGTCAGGTCAGTGTGCGGGAGAGACGAGGCTGTATTAAAAGGCATGATTGATCATAAAAGAACGGAAGAGTGACACTTGAGAGTTGAGGACGTGAGTAACACAGAAGTAGAACTACTCATTTGATGTCATCGCGTTATCTCAAGATGAGCCCTCTTGGCCTCAGACGGTGGGTGGCATTACATTATCTGTTAGCTCCGCCCCCCGTCCTCCTTCTTTGAAATGAGGTCTAAATTAGAGGTGTAAAAACTGTCCCCCCAGGTGCAACGTGAGCCTTCCTCTAGCTGTTGTGGGAGGGGCCTGCTGTTTTGGGCACAGACTATTTGGTCAGCGGAGCCACGGAAATGAGGCCAGACCCTCCAGACCCGTTCTGCTCTCTGTCTCTGTTTGATTACAGGGAACACTGATGATATCAGAAGGCTTTCTTACCTCCAGCTTCTGGCTTAAGGACAAGGTTATTCTTTCATTTCTCCCTGCAAATTGTTGGTAGTGTATTCAATTTCAGGGATTCTGGGATGAACTCTTCAATGTTAAGAACCTGCTATTATTGTCCCTGCTTTACAGCTCCAGGGTAGGCAGCCTCATTCTTCAAAAGCTGCACAGCTTTAGGGTGTTGAGAGGTGCAGGCACCAGCAAGGAGTCAGAAGGAATGAAAGCTGGAGAGATGTGGCCCACACTGGAAAGACAGGAGAAAAGGAGAGAGAAAGCCCCTCAGCACTTTGGGAGGCTGGGGCAGGTGGATCACCTGAGGTCAGGAGTTTGAGATCAGCCTGGCCAACATGGTGAAACCCCGTCTCTACTAAAAATACAAAATTAGCTGGGCTTGGTTGTGAACGCCTGTAACCCCAGCTACTTGGGAGGCTGAGGCTGAGGCAGGAGAATTGCTTGAACCCAGGAGTCAGAGGTTGCGGTGAGCCAAGATTGCGCCATTGTACTCCAGCCTGGGCAACAGGAGTGAAACTCCATCTTAAAAAAAAAATAAAAAAAGAAAGCCTTTCACTGGTGGTTTCTTCACTAAATCCTAAATAAGAAATTAGAAAACCTGGACAGTCACACCTTATGTGCTCCCAACTGGGTTAAATCATGTTTTGTTAAAAGTAAGCTTGACTGTTTTCATCACATCAGCCGGCATTTTCATCGCCTCTCTCTCCCTTAGAGGCATCGGGAGAAGATACTAAAACCCGACAGAAAGTACATGGTGGTCGTTTGAGAAGCCACAATCTGATTTTTTTAGGTTTGCTACAATTAGTCATTAAGAAAGTTTCTTACTGTTAGAGGCACAGTTCCTTCCCTTGTTATGTTAGAGTGAATCTCCACACCGGAATGTAAGCTCCCAGAGGGCATTTTGTTGGTTTTGTTCACTGGTGTAGCTCCAGGTGCCACAAATAGTAGCTGGCACATAGTAAAGACACAGTAAACATTTATCGAATAAATGGAGGGATCTTGATTTCGTGATGAAGATGGACATGTAGATTATCTGCTCCATAGCTGGCCTTGTATTGTCTCTTTTCTTCTGTCACATCTTTCAGCAAAAACTTGTACATCAGCGCAGTTCAGTAACCAGAGTGTTGCTGTGTAATTAGCACACCACGGCTTAGCAAAGTTATATAATGTGCCCACAGTCACAAAGCTACTAGGACTCAGGATTTCAACCCAGGTCCCCTAAGCCTACTGCCTCCTCTCCCAATTATTAAACCACTGTGCTTGGCACTGTAAATGTTAGGCACTATGCTTGGTGAAAACGCCACAAGAAACCAAAATTACATCTTATTACACTATGATTTGAAGTCTTTTTGAAGAAAAGTTCCTGCAATTTAGTTTGAATTTATACGGGCATACCAGTACTGCTTCCCTAACTGGCATGCGACATTTAGCTGGTGGTGTTATAAATGGAATCAACCTTCATTTTACAGGCCAGCTATTGTATTTTTTTTTTTTTTTTTTGTAAGCTGTGACTGAGAACATTTTTCTAAAATAGAGGTAAATCTGGGAAGAAGGTTATAGTGAAGTGGATGAAGAGCAGAGAAAACACACTTCTTCATGTTTCATGGTGCTGCAGCGGTAAACTAGGATATCTTTGGGCACCTAATAGTTTATTTACTGTCTGAACCCAGGAAAACAAAAAGTGCATGCGCTTATGTTCTCAATGTTTAATCTTACAATACTCCTTTTACATTTCCACTGTTTTTTTGTTTTGTTTTGTTTTGTTTTAAATAGAGGGGGTGTTGCCATGTTGACTAGGCTGGTCTTTTTTTTTTCTTTATTCTATGAAAAAGACCAAGCTGGTCTTAAACTCCTGGACTCAAGTGGTCTGCCTGCCTCAGCTTCCCAAAGCGCTGGGATTACGGGGTGTGCCACTGCACCCGGCCTAAATTTCCACTTGTTAAAATGAATATGTTGTTTGTGTCTTTTGAAGAAGCATATTGAAGAAATTTGGCCATGTGCATATCTGTGTCTTTTTTCCATGACTCAAAAGGAGATTCTCAGGAGGAGATGGAAGGCCCCCTATGCTTTGGCCCTGGAGTCAGAGTCAACAGCTGTGACTGCAGGAAGAAATAAGCTTCATTTCTGACTTTGGAGTTAACATTTGCCAAGTTAACTGGTATTTTATCAGGGGAAAATGCATCTGCATTTAAAAATTAAAAATTGACTCTGAACTTTGAAGCATTAGTTTAACTTTAGTGCTTGAGTTTAAGAATAATATCTTGCTTTTCAGCTGTTTCATTTCTTCTTTCATTTGCTTATACATTCATTCGTTCATTCATCCAAGTGTTTGCTGTATGTGAGGACAGTGCTAGATGTTGTGAAATATATGAAGAGCAGGGCATCATCTGTGCCCTCAGGAAGCATCTACACTGGTGGGGAAGACAAATGTGTAGTAACCCATCAGTAAGCAGGTCAAATGTGGTAACTGCCGCAATGTGTCATGAAATGTCACCCAGAAGATGCTGGCTAGGAGGGGTCTGAGAAGGTTTCCTGGAGGAGGCAACTTTTTTCTTCTTTTCCTTTTTTTTTTTTTTCCTTTTGAGATGGTGCTTTGCTCTTGACGCCCAGGCTAGAGTGCAATGGCTTGATCTCGGCTCACTGCAACCTCCACCTTCCAGGTTCAAGCTATTCTCCTGCAAGTAGCTGGGATTACAGGTGCCTGCCACCATGCTGGCTAATTTTTGTATGTTTAGTAGAGACAGAGTTTCACCATGTTGGCCAGGTTAGTCTTGAATTCCTGACTTCCAGTGATCCACCCACCTCGGCCTCCCACTGTGGTGGGATTATAGGCGTGAGCCACTGTGCCCAGCTGAGGAAACTTTCTATGAACTTTGAAGGATAAGTCACTTGGAGGAGATTGGCGCATTCTAGGCAGAAGGACCAGCATGAGCAAGGCCCAGAGGTGGATCTTTGTGAGTCCTCCAAGAAGGAACAGTTGGAATGGGGCAGGGAGCTTGGGCGCCTCTGGGTTGTGTGGTGGGAAATGAGGCTGGGTGTGCTGCTTATCTCTCCTGTCTATTGCCTGAGGCATTTGATGACTTCCACCCTGTTTAGAGAGCAGTCATGTGGATTCTCTAAATATACTGGCTGGCTCATGGTGTTCCCCTGGGAGCCCAAGCTTACATAACTCCCTCTCCAGGAAGATGTGGCTGAAATCGGATTAGGAGTGCTAGCTTTACTCTCAGCAGTTCTCCGTGGCTTTGAAGTATTGATTGCTTACTGAGTTCCTGTAATCTTTTACAATGCTGACTCTGTAGTAGGAGCTTAGAGTAAGGCACTTAACTGTTCTGGACCTTCATTTCTTTTTTTTGTTTTTTTTTGAAACGGAGTTTCACTCTTATTACCCAGGCTGGAGTGCAGTGGCGCGATCTCGGCTCACCGCAACCTCCGCCTCCTGGGTTCAGGCAATTCTCCTGCCTCAGCCTCCTGAGTAGCTGGGATTACAGGCACGCACCACCATGCCCAGCTCATGTTTTGTAGTTTTAGTAGAGACGGGGTTTCACCATGTTGACCAGGATGGTCTCGATCTCTTGACCTCGTGATCCACCCGCCTCGGCCTCCCAAAGTGCTGGGATAACAGGCGTGAGCCACCGCGCCCGGCCACCTTCATTTCTTTAAATGTCAGATGATGTCATGGTCTCTTCCAAGTCCATCTCTTCTTGTCAGGTGTTCCATTCCTGGAATCTCAGCTTGACTCTCAAGCAGTTTACCATCTTACTTGACCCTAAATCTTCTTTCTGCAATGTATCCAAAATTTCCCATGAAAGTGTCATTATTATCGTTGGTTGGAGCAAAGTTTAGCCCTGTATGGTTTGGGGCATGAATTTTTTAAAGTATGAAATTTTGTAATGTATGAAATTTTTTAGTTGTCTACCAGTTTTTCTCAACTGGAATCAAGGTTCCAAAATGGAAACTAAGTCGTAATACCTTGAGTAAGGCATCTGTTATGTGTAATGAATTGACTTCTCTCTTATGTGTCTATAATTCTAGTTATATACTTTCTTTAGGAAAAGTGGGAAAACAGCCACTCAAACAACTTTGGGGTTCTAGGACTCAGAAGAGGTGCACCTCTGGTGGGAGTCAGTGGTGATCACACTAAAGGCATAGTCTGTTTTGGATTTTTGTTCTGGAATTGGGGATAGGTGGGTTGGGCCCCATTCAGAAGAAGGGATGAAACCGCCTTCTAGTGAAACAGCATCTCACAAAGATCTGAAAGGCAGTTAAGCTTTCACATTCTCGTAGAATCGCAGTTCCTCAGAGGACAACACAGATAAACTAGGGCAGGGGTCCTAAACCCGACTGACCATCAGAACCTCCTAGGTGGTTAACATACAGATTCCTCAGCCCCTGTCCTGGAGATTCTTATTTGGTAGGTCTGGGCTTGGACTCTTCTGCAGATTGTGTTGGTCAGCAGGCCTCGGGACTTGCTGATCCACCCCGGTCATCTGGCTGCATCTCCATTCTCGCACCCTGGGCAGGCATCCTTTGTGTAGCCTTCTGAGTGGTCTCCTTGCTAGACTGTCACCCCTCCAAAGTCTATGCACACCAACCAGAAGGGCCTTTTAAAAACATAAATATGGGCCGGGCGCGGTGGCTCACGCCTGTAATCCCAGCACTTTGGGAGGCCGAGGCGGGTGGATCACGATGTCAAGAGATCGAGACCATCCTGGTCAACATGGTGAAACCCCGTCTCTACTAAAAATACAAAAAATTAGTTGGGCATGGTGGCGCGTGCCTGTAATCCCAGCTACTCAGGAGGCTGAGGCAGGAGAATTGCCTGAACCCAGGAGGCGGAGGTTGCGGTGAGCCGAGATCGCGCCATTGCACTCCAGCCTGGGTAACAAGTGAAACTCCGTCTCAAAAAAAAGAAAAAAAAAGAAAAAGAAAAACATAAATATGACTTTGTTACTCCCCTGTACACAAACCTTCTGGTGGCTGTGGCTTCCTATTACATTTAAGTTTCAAAGTCTTAGCCATTTACCTAAACCCTGCAAGAACTGGCATGATTTGGCCTCCACCTCAAGCCTTTTCTGATCTCATCTTCTACTTTGTTTCCCTTTCTCTCTTCTGTAGCCTTCCTATCCTTCCTCCAAAGCCTCTGCCTGGTTCCTGCCTCAGGGCGTGTGCACCTGCTGTTCTTTTATCTGGGCCATTGGCCTGGCCCCCTTCAGGTGTTTGCTCATATCTCACCCTGTAGAGGGGTCTTTTCTGGCTGCTTGCCTTCCCTTGCCTCTGTCTGTTAGTCCTTTTCCATGACATACCTTTATTTCTTTATAGCACTTACCACAATCTAAAATTACAGAGTATTATTTTGTTTTTCTTCTAAGGCTCTCTGTGAAATGCAGACTCTGTGAGGACTGGGACTGCACTGTTTACCATTTTATCCCTGCACTGAGACTATTATCTGGCGTGTGAAAGCATTAATACTAACTAAATATTTATGGAATGAATGAATGAATATATAAATCTCCCCATATAGCATTCCAGATAAGGATTTCTCTAGCTTCTAACTAAGCCTCTTCAGTAATGGTTCTGCACATCTTTAGGTAACTCATTTTATATTGAGGCACTTCTGATTGTTTGGCTATTCTCCTTTCGGCTGAAAAAAATAAAGTGTCTGCCTTCTCTCTTGCTCAGTAGCCCCAGCTGAGGTTCCTTCTGGGGAGTTGGTGTAGTGGTGAATGCTGCCACTGGATGCGGTGCATTCTATAAAGCGTCATTTTAAGGGGGAGGTTGGTGCACTGGGCACTGTGCTTGCCACCCAGATTCTCCATCTTTGAGGGCTTGTTGCCCAGCCTTCAGCTGTCAGCTCTTTCCGCCACAACCTGCAGTCCCTGATTGCTCAGACCAGGGCTATAAAGCCTGGCCATCTGGGCCCAACCTGTGGCAACTCTGAAGGGCTGCTGCAGCCCCAGGACTGCCTGTGAGGTTGGCCAAGGCTGTCCTTGGGTCAGTGCTGCAGCTCCACTTCTCCCTTTGCCCGGGCCTGCCTACGTTTCCTTCTTTTCCCAGGAGTGGATCCCAAGGACACACCTTAATGAACACCCTGCATGCTACACTCCCACACATGTCTGCTTCTCTGGGATCCCAACCTGTAAACTGTAACAGTTGGTGCTTTGCCTACTTTTTTAGGTTCATGACCCTTTCCCTAGGCCAGGGAAGACAATAAAAGGCTCAGCTTAATGGCCTCCTATTGTGGCAGAGGTCAAGTGAGGATTTCACTTGGCATGGGAGACTCATAAGGCTGTGACAGCATCGTTGTCCTTGGCTCATCCGTACTGGCAGCCCTTGGGGAATGGAGTGGAGGCTGTGCCAGTTTCCCACGAGCTGCTGCTTGAGGTTGGCATTTGGATGTAGGTCATGGTGCCACTGACCTCTAGCTGACTGCTATGTGGTGAGCTGTGTTCTCAGAAGCCAAAATGAAGTCAGGGTGATTGTCTGAAAAACCCACTCCAGAATATTTTTGCTATCTGTCTTCCCTGGGTTTTTCTCAAAAAATTGAGCTGGAGGCTTTCGTGATTTCATGGAAAATAGCTAAGAGTGGTTGGAGTCCCAGGCTGTGCATGAGTTTCTTCTTCTAACCATAAAGGATATAAACAGCAGGAAGACATGGTTTCAGGGAGAATAGCCCTCCCTGAGTTTGTCTCCAGGCTCTGAGATAGGTAAGGTGATAACAAACTTATGGAGCCTCTATCACTTCTCTGGGTACCAAGGATATAGGCCGGACCCAGCTTGCTTGCTATCGGGGATTGGGGTAGGGAGGCGAATACATCTGCATCTAAATATGGAAGCACCTAAATGTGGATGCAGACCTCTGAGGAAGAAACAGCGTGTCAGAGTTAGCAAGCAAAAACAGCATGAGGAAGCCTCATGCAATATTTGGGACACAGTCATAATATACAATTTTGTATTATCTGAACTTCAGTTTAATTGGGCTTCCTGTATTTTACCTGGAACCTAATACAAGAGGAAAAGAGAAGCGCTTTTGAGTAGAACAGAGGAACGAATTCATGGAGTCTAGGGTATTAGGATGCTTTTGAGAAAGGGGTACTGGGACTAGTTTTCAATGTGGGTATCATTCTGCTTGGTGGAAATGCAGAGGGATGGCCATAAGGAGAGGCAGATCTAGGCAGTGCCTGAGGATACTCGGCACCTTGGGAAGGTGTGAAAGTGCAAGGCCATGGGGAGCTGTCCATTTTATGGCCCTGTCATCAGGAGAGAGGATGGTCAGTAGCTTTTGCTTTCATGCCACATAAGGACGCAGACTTGTTCCAGAGCATGAAGAGCCACCCAGAATTTCAAAGCAGGGACTTTTTGTCTTTTAATTAACTAAATTTATTTTAACTGTAGAAGGAATATCAAATCTTGCTAAAATGAATTCCAGCAGTGAAATGTTCATTTTCTCTTCCCCTGGAGCCCTGCTCCCACTCACTATCCAGAGGTAAACATTGTGAGTGGCTGCCTGTTTATCCCTTCAGAAATGTTCAGAAATGTTTTATGTACCTAGAATCATAGATATATTATTCTTTTGGCATTATTAATCTATCTGTTGAGCTGCAAACTTGATTGTCATCTGCACACAGTTTTGCTGCTTGCTCTTCCATTTACAAGGGTCCTTAGACTTCTTTTCATGTTAGTATACATGGAGCTCATGTATTATTTTTAAAAGTGAAGTTTTTAATTTCATTTTTGCTATCAAGTGTCTTGCCACCAAAATGAAGGCAGTTAAATATTGGTTCATAGTATGAAACTTTTAAGGTGCAGTTGGGATGCTGGTTTATTTCAGAACTCATGGTGAGTAAATTACTCTTTAGAATATTCCAGGCTAATGGCTCAGTTTGGAGATCCCAACATCACCCAGTCTAGCTGTTTACTATGGAGTGAACAAATATTATCAGCTGAAGGAATGGAATCAATTTGAATTGCTGAATAACCTAAAAACATTTTCAAAATATTTGAATTAACATAGGTATGTTAGGCTGTTCTTCCGCTGCAATAAAGAAATACCTGAGACTGGCACTTTATAAGAAAAGAGGTTTGACTGGCTCATAGTTCTGCAGGCTGTACAGGAAGCACAGCAGCATCTGTTTCTGGGGAGGCCTCAGGAAGCTTTTACTGATGGTGGAAGGCGAAGCAGGAGTATGGCAAGAATAGATCATACTTATTGACCTATTCATATGACAAGAATGGGAGCAAGGGTTGGGGGAGGTGTCATACACTTTTGAACAGCCAGATCTTCTGAGGAGTCACTCACTGTCATGAGGACAGCACCGAGGGAATGGTGCCAAACCATTGATGAGAAATCCACCCCCATGATCCAGTGACTCCCCGCCAAGCCTCACTTCTAGCATTGGGGATTACAATTCCACTGAGATTTAGTTGGAGACAAATATACAAACTATATTATTCTGTCCCTGGCACCTCCTAAATCTCATGTTCTTCTCACATTGCAAAATACAATCATGCCTTTCCAGCAGTTTCCCAAAGTCTTAACTCATTCCAGCATTAACTCAGAAGTCCAAAGTCTAAAGTCTCATTTGAGACAAGGCAAGTCCCTTCCACCTATGAGCCTGTAAAATCAAAAACAAATTGTTTGCTTTGCTTCCAAGATCCAATGGGGGTATAGGCATTGGTTAAACATTCCCGTTCCAAAGGAATAAATTGGCCAAAAGAAAGGGGCTACAGGCCCCATGCAAGTTCAAAACTCAGGGCAGTCAAAATAATCTCCTTTGACTCCATGCCCTACATCCAGGGCACCCTGGTGCAAGGAGTGGGCTCCCAAGGCCTTGGGCAGCTCTGCCCTTGTGGCACTGCAGGTTACAGTCCTCATGGCTACTTACAGGTTATTGAATGCCTGTGGCTCTTCTAGGAGAAGGGTGCAAGCTGCTAGTGAATCTGCCATTCTCACGTCTTGAGGGTGGTGGCCTCCTCACAGCTACACTAGGCAGTGCCACAGTAGGGACTCTGTGGGGCTCCAGCCTTACATTTTCCTTTGGCACTACCCTGGTAGAGGTTTTCTGTGAAAGTTCTGCCTCTGCGTCAAGCTTCTGCCTGGACACCCAGGCTTTTTCATACGTCCTCCAAAATCTAGGCAGGGGCTCCCAAGCATCTCACACTTTTGCGTTCTGTGCACCTGCAAACTTAACACCATGTGAGAGCTGCAGGCACAAGGTTTACTGCTTACACCTTCTGAAGCAGTAGCCTGAACTGTGTTCAGTGCCCTTTGAGCCCAGACTGAAGCCAGAGCAGCTGGGATGCGGCGGGGGGCAGTGTCTGGAGGCTGCACAGGGCAGCTGGGCTCTGGGCCTGGTTCACAAATCCATTCTTCTCTCCTAGCCCTCTGGGCCTGTGATGGGACAGGCTGCCTAAGGGAAGTGATGGGAGAGGCTGCCTCAAAGGGGTCTCTGAAATGCCTTCCAGGCCTTTTCCCCATTGTCTTGGATATTAAATTGTCTGTCTTTTAGTTATGCAAATATTTCTAGCAAGTGGTTGGTCCACAGCCTGCTTTAATTCCTCTTTCAAAAAAGCTTTTTCTCTTTCTCTGCCACCGGGCCAGGCTGTAAATTTTCCAAACTTTTATGCTCTGCTTTAAATATAAGTTCTTGCACCTATAATCCCAGCACTTTGGGAGGCCAAAGCAGGTAGATCACCTCAGGTCAGGAGTTTGAGGCCAGCTTGGCCAACATGGTGAAACCCTGTCTCTACTAAAAATAAAAAATTAGCAGGGCATGGTGGCGTGCCTGTAGTCCCAGCTACTTGGGAGCCTGAAGCGGAATTGCTTAAACTGGGGAGGCAGAGGTTGCTGTGAGCCAAGATCGCCCAATTGCATTCCAGCCTGGGCAACAAGAGCAAAACTCTGTCACAAAAAAATACAGTACAATAAATATAACTTCCAACTTGTTTCTTTTTTTCTTGCATCAGCAAAGGCTGTTACAGGCAGGCAGGTCACCTCTTGAACACTTCACTGCTTAGAAATTTTCTCCACCAGATCCCTAGGTCTTCACTTTCAAGCTTAAACTCCCACAGATCTCTAAGGCATGGACACAATGCAAACAAGTTCTTTGCTGCGGCATAACAAGGATGACCTTTGCTTCAGTTCCTGTTAACTTCCTGATTTCCGTCTGAGACCTCCCTCCGCAGCCTGGCTTTCACTGTTTATGTCACTATCAGCATTTTGGTCAGAAGCATTTAACCAGTCTCTAGGAAGTTCCAAACTTTTCCTCATCTTCTTGTCTTCTCAGCTCTCCAGATTCTTCCAACATCTGCCTCTTACCCAGTTCCAAAGCTGCTTTCGTCTTTTCAGGTATCTCTATAGCAGTGCCCTACTCCTTGCTACCAGTTTTTCGTGTTGGGCTATTCTTGCATTGCACTAAAGAAATACCTGCGAGTGGGTAATTTATAAGACAAGAGGTTTCATTGGCTCATCATTTGCATTGGTTCCTATGCAGGCTGTGTAGGAACCATAGTGGCATCTGCTTCTCAGGAGGCCTCAGGAAGCTTTTACTCATGACTGAAGGTAAATCGGGAGCAGCCACATCACATAATGAGAATGGGAGCAAGAGTGAGGTGGGGGGAGGTGTCATGTACTTTTAAACAGCCAAATCTCACAAGAACTCATTCACTGCAAGGACAGCACCAAGGGGATGGTGCTGAACCAGTCATGAGAAATCCACCCCTGTGATCCAGTCACTTCCCACCAGGCTACACCTCCAGTGTTGGGGATTACAACTCATCATGAGATTTGTGTGGGTACAAATGTACAAACTATATCAATAGGATTTTTTTTTTTTAATGTTCTTCTAACTCACGTATCTGAGAGCTGACATAATTTATCTCTTTTCCTGGTAAAGTATTTTAAATCTTTTCCTTTCGTCCTCCTCCCTCCCATATTGATCTGCAACTAAGTATATGTACTCCAACTGGCTCATTTGTAGCATCTTATTATCTATTTTCCAGACCTTTCAGATAAATTACTTATTTATATGAAGGGCCCATAATTGGCTTTTCGGTTGAGAAATCCAGTTCACTGAAGTGGCCAGGGAGAGACATAGTTCATTTTTCCCTATTATCAAATTAATGTCAAGTAATATCTTAGGGTTATTTATTTTCCACAATATAAGAAAAATGTCAAGATTTATTTGCTGTGTTTCTTAAATGTCAGAGGAAATTGACCTGAGAGGCTGGGGAAGTCTCAGTGCCTGGCGTTGTAGTTTTCAGCTGAAGAATTAGGAGACAAAGCACCCAGTGCTGATTGTGGGTGGTGCCCTTGTGCTTAGTGGACTCAGAGTGTGGATGCGAAGGAGGCTGGGCTTCTCTGGACTAATTGGAGAGATGACATCAGCAGGAATAAAGCCATGCAGGTGAGATGAACTAGGTAGGTGTATGAGGGGTGTTGTTTCTAAAGGTTTATCAGGAGGAGGTAAGTCAAACTGGACCCAAGACAAGCCTTACTTGAAAATGTTGATAGGGCTGGCAGGGTGACTCACGCCTGTAATCCCATCACTTTGGGAGACTGAGGTGGGTGGATTGCTTGAGGCCAGGAGTTCGAGACCAGCCTGGCCAACATGGGGAAACCCTGTCTCTACTAAAAATACAAAAATTAGCTAGGCGTAGTGGTATACATCTGTAGTCCCAGCTACATGGGAGGCTAATGTACAAGAATTGCTTGAGTCCAAGAGGCAGAGGTTGCAGTAAGCTGAGATTGTGCCACTGTACTTCAGCCTGGTGACAGAGCCAGACCCTGTCTCAAAAAAGAGAAAAAGAACATGTGGGTGGGAAGTGGGAAGATACTATACTATGTGGGAAGGCAGGAACCAAGAATGTAGGGGGCAAGTAGGGAGACCAGGTGGGTAGAGGATGGGTGTGGTAAAGAGTATACCAGGGGACTGGGTGTGGTGGCTCATGCCTGTAATCCCAGCACTTTGGGAGGCGGAGGTGGGTGGATCATTTGAGGTCAGGAGTTTGAGACCAGCCTGGCCAACATGGTAAAACCCCATCTTAAAAAAAAAAAAAAAGAGTACACCAGGGTAAGAGCCATTTATTTAATATTTCAGAAAGTTCATCACATTTAACAACCATTTTAGGAGCACCTCAAAGGCACCGTGTCAGAGGCTGGGGATATAAACCCAGACAGGCAGAGTCCTTACTCTTTAAAAGTTCACAGTGTGGTGGGTGAGACAAGCAGGAGTGCCATCTAACTAGGGGATAGGGTAGAGGGCTTGGCAAAGACTGCAGAGGATAGGAAGTCTGAGCTGAATTTAGTGGGATGGTTGGGCATTGGCCATGGGGAGAGGATGGGGCAGGATATAGTGCTGGAATAGAAATGTCAGTTAGGGTCAGATCATGAAGGACTTTGTATGGTAGCACTGAGAGTTGGTCTTTATATTGCAGCCTCTGGGAAGTCACTGAAGGAGTTTAAAGCAGGGAGCCTCATGGTGAGGTGTGTATTATGGAAGGCCCTCTCTGGCAGCAGAGAATGAAGCGTGTGTGAGAGAGGATGAGGCTGGCGGCTAAGAGACTAGGGGTGGGAGCAGCCTGACCTGGGACAGAGCCTACAAAGTAGGGCGATCTGGTCCAGTTCAACAGGTGGTAGATCGGATGGGACTAGGTAACTGAATGTTGGGTAGGGGGGTTGGGGGTAAGGTTGTTTGATGGAGTGTCACATGGACTCTGAAGTCACCTATGACAGTTAAAGCCCCTCGGGTGAAGGCCAAGAGCAGAAGCCAGAGTCTCCAGTGGATGAAGGAGGCTGAGCAGGGTTGGTCAGCAGGGTGAGGATAGGAAGGAAGTACTGGAGTCTGCCTTCTTCCTTTCTTTCACCTTTGAAATCTGGACGTTTGACAGTTCTCCCAGAATCTGCAAAGGAAGACATGTACCAAATAATTAGTTTTAACACTTAATAGCTCCAATGATCATAGAGATCACACTGGTTTTGCTTTTCCTGAACATTTTTTGACAAATTTTATATTTGTATACATATTTATGGGGTATGTGTATTAGCGTATGTAATGATCAAGCCAAAGTATTTGGAATATCCATCACCGGAGCATCATTTCTGTGTGTTAGGTACATTTCAGGTCCACTTTTCTAGCTATTCTGAAAACTGCAATACACTGTTGTTAACTATAGTCAGCCTGCTTTGCTTGCAGGCATTAGAACTTTTATTTTCTATCTAACTGTATGTTTATACCCGTTAATCAGCTTCTCTTCATTCCCCCCACCTCCATATACTCATTCCAGCCTGTGATATCCATCATTCCACTCTCTACCTCCCTATGATCAAATTTTTAATGTCTCACATATAAGTGAGAGCTTGTGATATTTGTCTTTCTGTGCCTGGCTTATTTTACTAAACATAATGACCCCTAGTTCTATCCACGTTGCTGCAAATGACATGACTTCATTCTTCTTTATGGCTCAGCCATATTCCATTGTGTATATATACTTGATCCTTCATCCATTGCTGGACACTTAGGATGATTCGGTATCTCTGCTATTGTGAATAGTGCTTTAGTAAACATGGGAGCACAGGTATGTCTTTGATGCATTGACTTCTTTTCCTTTGGATAAATACCCAGTAGTCAGATTGCTGGATTGTATGGCAGTTCTTTTTAATTTTTAAAGAAATCTCCATTCTATTTTCCAGAGTACTAATTTAGATTTCCACCAACAGTGTATGA
This sequence comes from Cebus imitator, assembly GCF_001604975.1. NCBI lineage: Eukaryota > Metazoa > Chordata > Mammalia > Primates > Cebidae > Cebus > Cebus imitator. Next base: position 637,816 of record NW_016107561.1, read on the forward strand.
GAGTTCCCTTTTCTCCACATGCTTGCCAGCATCTTTTAATTGTCTTTTTAATAGCCATTCTAACTGGGATAAAATGATATATCTTTGTGGTTTTGATTTGCATTTTCCTGATGATTAGTGATATTGAGCATTTTTTCATATATCTGTTGATATTTGTATGTTTGCTTTTGAGAAATGTCTCTTCATTTCTAATCCATTTTTAATGGGATTAGTTTTCAAAATAATAAAAGCTATGGCAAACCCACAGCTAACATAGTAGTGAATGGGGAAAAGATGAAATTATTTTCTGTTAGAACTGGAAGAAGACAAGCAAGCCTCCTTTCACCACTCCTATGGAACATAGTACCGTAAGTCCTAGTCAGAGCAATCAGGCAAGAGAAAGAAATACAAGGCATCTAAATTGGAAAAGAGGAGGTCAAACTGTTTTTCTTTTTAGATGACATGATTTTATATTTGGAGAAACCAAAGACCTCATATAAAAACTGTTAGAACTGTTGAACAAATTCAGTAAATTTGCAGGATATAGCATTTCTATATACCAGTAACGAAATAGCTGAGAAAGAAATGAAGAAGGGGGTAGCTATTTACCATAGCTACCAAAGAAAAATACTTAGGAATAAATTTAACCAAGAAGGTAAAAGATCTCTTCAAGGAAAACTGCAAAACACTGATGAAAGAAATTGAGGGGGACACAAACAGATGGAAAGACATCCCATGCTCATGGATCAGAAGAATTAATATTGTTAAAATGGCCATACTGCTCAAAGCAATTTACAATTTCAGTGCAATCCCTATCAAAATACCAACATCATTTTTCAGAGAAATAGAAAACAAAATTATAAAATTTGTGTGGAAGCAAAAAAGAGCCTGAATAGCCACAGCAACCCTAAGCAAAAACAAAGCTGAAGGCATCATACTACCTGACTTTAAATGTATTTAAAGTCTGTAGTAACCGAAGCAGCGTGGTGTTGGTATTATATGAAAATAGACACATGGACCAATGGAGTAGAACAGAGAACCCAGAAATCCACATATTTTCAACTGACTTTCAGCAAAGCCACCAAGAACTTACATTGGGGTTCTCTTCCTGATGCTGGGCAAACTGGATAAGAATATGCAGAAGAAAGAAACATGACCCCCATCTCTCACTGTATACAAAATTCAACTCCAGATGGATTAAAGACTTTAATGTAAGACCTGAAATTACAAAACTACTAGAAGAGAACATAGGGAAAGCTCTTCAGGACATAGGTCTGAAGACTTTATGGGTGAGACTTGAAGCACAGGCAACAAAACAAAAATAGACAGAAGGGGGCTATGTTAAACTAAAAAACATTCACATGGTAGAAGAAACAGAGTGAAGAGACAACCTGTTGAATAGGAGAAAATTTTTGTAAGCTACTTATTTGATAGTGAACTCATATCCAGAATGTACAGGGAACTCAACTCCACAGTAAAAAATATATTGGCTTTTCCATAAGTGCTTTCAGGAATTAGGAAGAGATTTGCTCTTTATGGCTAAAACTCTAGCCAGCATCTTTGTTATAAATACTAAAATAAATTTTTGATTAAAGATACACTTTTTTTTTTTTTTTGAGACATAGTTTTGTTCTTTCATCTAGGCTGGAGTGAAGTGGTGCGATCTCAGCTTGCTGCAACCTCTGTCTTCCAGGTTCAAGTGATTCTCCTGCTTCAGCCTCTCAAGTAGCTGGAATCATCAGTGCTTGCCACCATACCCAGCTAATTTTTGTATTTTTAGTAGAGATGGGGTTTCGCCATGTTGTCCAGGCTGGTCTTAAACTCCTGATTTGTGATCTGCCCAACTGGGCTTCCCAAAGTGTTAGGATTACAGGCGTGAGCCACTGTGCCTGGCCACATCTTTTATTTTTTATTTTTATTTTTTTTGACTGTTTCAGTTTTTATGCTTAAAGAAGAAAACAAGCTAGGAAATTATTTGTGAAATTTCTATTCCGAATTATATGGCCTCCATCTTAATTTTGATGACCCCTAATTATTTTTTGATATGACTTTAAACTATTGGCTATAGCCTCAGATTGACATTGAGAAACACAGTCTGGGAATAGAAAGGCTAGAAACTCACTCATAGTTTGGTAGGGTAAGAATGAGGGAACCTGGATGTCATGGCATTCAGATGACAGCTTACATCAGATTATGTCAGACATTTATTGCTCTTAGTCAGAAGCCATTGTACAACTTAAAAGCATAGAACAGAATCAGCTGACTTATGGTATATCCATCTATATTCTGTCATGTGATTTTAAAAATAAAACCTAAAAGTTAAAGAACAAAGGTTAGTGAGTTTCCCAGTGTAAGAAGTAGGTAATATTGTGGAGTTTCATAAGGGTAAACCTAAGACTCATCTATTACTATGTCATATTAAGTACAATGTCAGAACAGTGCTTTTTAAATTTTATTATTTTTTGAGACAGAGTTTCACTCTTGTTGCCCGGCTGGAGTGCAACGGCACGATCTCCGTTCACCACAACCTCTGCCTCCTGGGTTCAAGCGATTCTCCTGCCTCAGCCTCCCAAACTTTTTATATTTGAATGCTGATCAGAATCATTTATAGTTCTTGTTAAAATGTAGGTTCCTATTCAGCAGGTTTTAGGTGGGGCCTGAGAACCCTCATTTCTGTCAGGTTTCCCAGGAGCCGATGATGTTACTGGTTCCTGGAGCATATTTTGAGTATTAAGGGTCAGAGCAAGGATTCCTGTCTTTTGGGGGACGGAGCTGTTTGAGAAGCTAAGGAAAGCTGTGGACCCTCAGAATAGTGAACCTGCCTCCTGCTCCCGACCTCCCTTCCCACCCACTCACCCTGCTGCATAGGATTTCAGGGAGGTTGTGAAACCTTTGAAACCTACCTGCATCTCCAGTTTTCATGTTAGAAATGGCTAATAAAAACTCATATTGTGTAAACAGTCTTTCAGTCAGTATCGCTCCTAGTGCTCCTCAATGGATGTTAATTTAAAACTAGGAATGCACTGCCCTTATTACCTGCAGGTTAGAATACATGATCATGTGGAGGGCCCTTTAGATTTAGCTGCTCCAAAGGCGTAAAGTTCTGAGACGGGGAATTATGGTGGCTTCCAGCAGGAGTGGTGGGCATGGTATGAGCCACATTACTTCGTTTTATAGGCAAGAATTGACAAGTAAATGTGAGCATTAACACAATCACTTCTAATTTTCTAGGTAGCTGGATAATTTTGTGTTCATGAGTGGTATTCGTTGATAATAGTGGTTTCAAGATGAAAGCTCTAGGTACATTAGGTTAGTGATGGAGAATGACCTGCTGTGGGAATGGGAGGACTCGAGATGTGGCTGTCAGTGATATAAATAAATCCAGGGGTTTTGTTCTCTTGTTGAGCAGGACGTGCTTTGGTAGTTGAATGCTGTAGGAAAGGTTTAATTTTGTGAAGTAATTGTTTTATAGCCACATGAACATGGGGTGCTCCTGAAGCAGTTCTTACTTTTGGCTCCACATTGGAATTGCCCCACTCCTGATGGGTTGGAGTGGAAGCACTTTTCAGGCTTGGAAATGTAAAACTTGGCCCTGGGAACCTACTGTAGTTCCCGCATGGTGTTTACTGCAAATGCTTTTTGGGTTTAATTGTTCACAACTGATATTTATTCTGCCTCTGTTCATCTGAGCTGGTCAGGATGTTATCCCTTAGCTGGTTTCCCCGTACCTGGATTATTTTAAAGCAAATCCCAGGCAACATGTTATTTGATTTGTAAATATTTCAATATGTATTTCTAAAAGCTTTTTTTAAAGTCATAATACTATTATGACACCTATAATGTTAGTAATAATTTCTTAATATCATCAAATATCTGGTCCGCGCTAATATTTCTCTACATACCTTAATAATTTTTTTTTTTTGAGACGGAATTTTGCTTTTGTCACCCAGGCTGGAGTGCAGTGGTGCCATCTTGGCTCACTGCAACCTCCGCCTCCTGGGTTCAACCGATTCTCCTGCCTCAATCTCCTAAGTAACTGGGATTATAGGTGCCTGCCACCACGCTCGGCTGTTTTTTTTGTATTTTTAGTAGAGACGGGGTTTCGCCAGGTTGTCCAGGCTGGTCTTGAACCCTGACCTCAGGTGATCCACCCGCCTCAGTCTTCCAAAAGGTTATTATTTTTAAAGTGCTTTTTCTGTTTAAATTGGGATCCAGTTGGTCGATATGTCTTTAATGTCTTTTTTGGCTTTAGCGTTCCCTTCTATCTTTATATTCTTTGCAATTTGTCATCATTTGGAATATGCTGGGTCATTTACCCTGCCGCCTTTCCCACAGGCTAGACTTTGCTAATTCCCCTGCCTGAGGATGTTGGCATGTTCTCACTTAACACTTGTCATGCCTGCTGGTTCCCTACAGAGCAGCTCTAGGTCAGAGCCAGGCCTTCCCAGCGAGGAAAGGACAGGAACCCTGGGGCGAGGGGCGTTGGTACTTCAGGTAGAATGCACCTCGTACCTGGTTTTCTCACAGTGGCTGGCCTGGTAACGATTGGTGGTCCCTCCCTAGAGCCATTAATTCACCAGCGGTGACAAAATGATGTTTTAATTCTGTCATTTCTTCTTTATTTTTTTAGCTGGAATATCTCTAAAAGAGAAACTTTCTTTCACTGTTCTTTGATTACTTGAAGTACAGTTTTGGAAATGCAAGATAAATGCTTGATTCTTTCTGTTTACTTAACAGTTTTCAAAATAATGAGACAGATCCTTTGATCCTTGAGAGGGGACCATTAAGTTTTTATTTTTAAGTTATGAGTTTTATGTGTTTAAATATATTCTATGTATTTCGGTTGGTTTCTTATCTTTTTGCTGCCCAGATTTCTCAACTTTGGGCAGCAGGAATGTATGCAAGTTGGTTCCTGAGTCCTTTTGACAGTGTCCTTATATTAGTTTTTTCTTAGTATGTAACAAATTACCCCAAAACGTAGGGGCTTAAAACAATATATATTGACCAAACATGGTCGCTCACACCTGTAATCCCAGCACTTTGGGAGACTGAGGTGGGTGGATCGCTTGATCTCAGAAGTTTGAGACCAGCCTGAGCAACACAGCCAAACCTCATCTCTACAAAAAAATACAAAAATAGGCAGGCACAGTGGTGTATGACTGTAGTCACAGCCACTTGGGAGGTTAAGGCAGGAGAATCGCTTGAGCCTAGGAGGTGGAGGTTGCAGTGAGCTCAGATCACACCACTGCACTCCAGCCTGGGTGACAGGAGCAAAACTCTGTCTCAAAAAAACCAAACAACAACAAAATAAACACAGCTTGTATTATCTCAGAGTTTCTGTGGGTCAGGAATCTGGGTGGGGTTTAGCTGGGTCCTGTGACTCGGGCTCCCCCCTAGGGCTGCAGTCAGGGTGCCAGCTGGCTGGCCGGCTGCCCAGTCATCATCTCCCATCGTCATGTCCCAGTGTGGGTTTGGGGAGGGTGCCCTGCCAGGCTGTCTGGTGTGCTGCTGGGAGGCCCCTGTTTCCTGCTGGCTGGCTCTGTCCACAGGTGTCCTCACTCTGTGGTCCCTGGCTTTTCTCACTGCCAGGGCTGTAAGAGAGAAGGCACGAGAGAGAGATCCAGCAAGATAGAAGTCATAGTCTTGAAAGTCTGCCTGAGAAGTGACAGACCATCACTTGGGTGTGTTTGTGCTCTAGTCATTAGAAGTGACTCACTAGGTCCAGCCCCACTCAAGGTCAGGGATGGCACATGCCAGGGTGTGAGTGCCAGGCAATCAATGGGAGCTGTGTTACAGGGTGCCCGCCACAGCCCTAGTGACTTGTGTTAGCATTCCTGCTTTATTGTGTGAGGAGATGGTTCAGTATTTGAATTAAGTCACTTATTCAAGGAACCCTGACTTATTTTAGTGGAAAATGGCACTTATAGGCTATAATTTGAGCGTAAGATTCTAGGACTTTTCAATGGACAAAGCACGGGAGTTTTTTGTTGTTTGTTTAATTTCATATGAAAGGTGAAGTTTCTGCTACTCCTTTCAGTTAGATTCAGGACTACAGTTTGTTTTTTTTTTCTTTTGAGACCGAATCTTTCTCCATCACCAGGCTGGAGTTCAGTGGCGTGATCTTGGTGCTCACGGCAACCTTGTCTCCTGGGTTTAAGCGATTCTTCTGCCTCAGCCTCCCAAGTAGCTGGGAATACAGGCGCATGCCACCACTTCCAGCTAATTTTTGTATTTTTAGTAGAGATGGGGTTTCACCAAGTTGGCTAGGATGGTCTCGATCGCTTGACCTTGTGATTCGCTTGCCTCAGCCTCCCAAAGCTCTGGGATTACAGGCGTGAGCCACCACACCCGGCTAGGACTACAGGTTTTACTTAACCTCATCAAACTTGTGTTTGTATCTTGTTCAACCACTTCAAAAACTTTGGTTCTCTGGGGCACCAGCATGATTAATTACTCCTGTAATGTCCCACAGTACACAGACAGAAATCTCAGAATAATGACACTTACATTACCACCCAAAATATGATTACTACAAATGGTTTAAGATTTCTTTGTAGTTCTTTTTCTTTTAGGATATATCTCATTACAATATACAGTCAAATTCCTCTATAGAGTCATAATTGAAATAGTTTGTCACTTTGTGGTACATAACTAGATTCATTTGCTTCAACTTACTTTTGAATTTTAGCTTGTTATTTGTTTGTTTATTTATTTATCTATTTATTTTTAAGATGGAATCTCACTCTGTCACCCAGGCTGGAGTGCAGCGGCATGGATCTCGGCTCACTGCAACCTCCGCCTCCCGGGTTCAAGCAATTCTTCTGCCTCAGCCTCCAGAGTAACTGAGACAACAGGCATGCGCCACTTTGCCCAGCTAATTTTGCTAATATTTTATATTTTTTAGTAGAGATGGGGTTTTACCATATTGGCCAGACTGGTCTTAAACTCCTGACCTCACGATCTATCCTTCTCCGCCTCCCAAAGTGCTGGGATTATAGGCGTGAGCCATTGTGCCCCGTCATTATTTTATTTTTTTTTAATTTTTATTTTATTTTTGCATAAATTATTTTTATCATTCTAAAGACCTTCAGATCAAGGTATATTTGCAGAAATGTAGCTTCTATCCTGTTCACTTTCCTTGTCCGTGCCAAATCTTTATTCTCAATTTCCCTTTTTCTCCTAGGTAGCCTTTTGAAAAATACATGGGTTTTTAAATATAATTTGTATCTTTCTACATACCTTTTCTCCATCTTTTATCTCCACTGAACAGTATATCCCAGTGGCCACGCCGTAACAGTATATAGACGTCTTCCTCATTCCTTGTTCAATGGCGTCACACTCCATTGGGTAAATGTATGGTCATTTATTCTAGGGATCTGTACTCCTCAGGAGTTCCCCTGTGCTGCTGTTTTCTGAGAAGTGCAGTTTCTGAACAGCTGTAGAAAGAAGGCAGGAGGAGGGAACAGTGCCCTGGCTGCTCTGGAAGCAGCACCTGCTTGTAACCACTCTCAGTTTTTTGTTTTTTTTTTTTGGTTTTCATCTTGTAGAGAGCTAAGGTGTCTTTCTCTTTGTAACAAAGTGAGTGGGGCTGCCTTTTTCAGTGAGTCTTAGCCCTTTGTGGTGTCTGTTACTTCATTCACTCTTCTTTTGGCTTACAGTTGGAAATTGTTTCAGGTTTTAACAACATGCTGTGTATCAGTCGTAATGGTTGATGGTGGCGTCATTTTGCGTGTCTTCATGTTTATATTCGTAAGGATTTGAGAAGAGTGCTATCAGGGGTGGCTCCTTACATGCCATTTAAAAATAAACTCCTATATGTAAAAAGTAGATAAAACAAATGGGCTTAGTTTAGTTTTGTTTTTAATAATCATTTCTCTTCTAACCAGTCCTGAATTATTTGTGTTTCAGGGAAAAGGACTTGGAGGCCAAGTTCATTATTCAGATGGAGAAAAGCAAAACAACAATCACAAACTTAAAGGCAAGTAGTGACCTGGTCTGGCTTCAGTTCCGAGAGCCGCATGTGTGCTTTACTGTGTGGATGACTTACGCGTAAATAAAGCCTGTCTGCTGTTCCCACACCCTCATTTCCAGTGCAGTCAGCTTGCCCTTGGCTTCGGCTCAGTTTTGAAGCAGAAGAATTGATCCTGTTTCCTTTCCCATCCCTGGTTTTATTTGATCTAGAAACCAAATCCAAGCTGTTGCTCTGGTCTAGAAGCTCCTGAGTCTATGCCAGACGAGGGCATTTCATCCTGTGTCCTTGTGGTGGAGACTTAGCCTGGCAATCGACTGTGTTCTGTGAACATTAAATATGCTTTGGCACTAGATTTTTCCCATTTTTAATGAAAATGATTATGCTTGCTAATCTTTGAAGAAGAGCTGGTATTTATTATACAAAACTCAGGAGAGGAAAGATTTTTTAAAAATCATCAAATTTCTTTTCTGGAAAAAAGTTAAGAAATTTTTTTTCCAAGATGGCAGTTTTCTCCTTTGGCACTTAAAATATCCTGTTTGCTTATTTAGTTAGGAAATTTTTAAAGGACACAGAATGCTTTTTACTGAGGTGGGAAACAGGGCTATAAAATTAATGTTAAAAGAAATTATAGCTGGGCTCTGTGGCACACATGTGGTCCTAGCTACTCAGGAGGCTGAGGTGGGAGGATCACTTGAGCCCAGGAAATCAAGGCCACAGTGAGCCCTGGTTGTGCCACTGCACTCCAGCCTGGGCAATAGAGCAAGACCCTATCTCAAATAAAAGAAAGAAATCAAGTACTTTATGGGTTTAGTGCCTTTCTCCTTCGATATTTGTCATTAACTTTTAGGTCTGGGTTTCTGAGACATGATTCTCCAGGGTCAAGTCAGATCCACTCCTGTTCACATCTGAGGAGTGGATTTCTATTAATTTGTGGCTCAAAGGACTGGGTACTTTGAGATCCAATTTCGAAGTGGTACAAATTGATCTCCAATGATAGAAGCTGGGAAATGCTCCCATCTTCCAACTGAGCAGCCTCTGGATCATTTGATTTCCTCTGTTGAGACGCTGGTGTCCTCTTTGCCTGACGCATTCCCCACTGGAGGCCTTTCTTTCTCTGCTTAGCACAACCCTTGTGCATTCCAGCTCTGCCTGGCCTGCACTGTGCTGCTTTCCCTTCCTTTGACCTCTCGCATCTTCTCATGTTTCTACTCAGTTGTCACTTGTCCATTCCCTGCTGGTAATTACTTTGTCTTTCCTTCATGCTTCTTTATACGCTCACAGTGCTTTGGTAAAGGTCCCTTGACCTTGGATGATTCTCCTTTCTTTGTGCATTATGGAATCTGTTTTCCTTGATTACTTTGTTGCTTCTCGAGTTTTATAAACATTTTATCATCTGGTGTTTGACCAACCAGAACAGATGCCCAAACTTTTAGTGTTTTCATAAGAATCATAACAATTTTTTCTTAAATATGTGAAACGTGTGGAAAATATGGTGCTCGTTGAAGTTATTCAGCATATGTCCAATAAATAGGCTTTGGGAGCATATAAATAAGTTTTAAACATGGTTTTGGGGTGCACTTTAAGCATATAGCAGGGGGGACTAGATATATGCAAACATCTGCAATAAACTTACGACATGATGTGTCCTGGAAGAGTCTAGGCTGTCAGAGATAGGAGAAATTACTTCTACATGGAGTACCCAAGGGAAGTGTCATGAAAGAGGAGACATCTGACATGGAATTTTCAATGAGACCACCAAATCTTACAGCTCTGGAAGGTGCCAGTCTCCTCATGATCTATGTGAATTACACGTTTGTAGTTGTGCAAAGCCCAGCTCTGGTGGATTTAGGTAGAGGGAGTAGTAAATGAAAATCATTGAAGCTGGAAAAACAGAGTCTGGCTGGAGTGTTGGGTTCTTAGCAGTTTATCGTGATTTTAAAAAAAAGGCCAGGATAGTATTCTTGGGTCATATCACAGAGAACTTAGATTGCTGCAAGGAGTTTAGTTTATAGATTTTATTTATTTATTTTTTAGAGAAACCAGCAGGAATGAAATGGTTTTTAGTCAGGGTATAAATGTGGAAATTTGGGTCAAATGGCTGTGCTCTTTATGTTATTATCATCATCATCCTAATCATTTCTTTCTAGATACCAGAAGGAGGCACTGGGGATTCAGGAAGAGAACGGACCAAGACCTTCACCTATGACTTTTCTTTTTATTCTGCTGATACAAAAAGCCCAGATTATGTTTCACAAGAAATGGTATGATATGATATTTTGAAAATATTTATGTTGATTTATTTTCACATTGAGAAAAACATGCCTACCCTAAAATACTTTCAAATATCTTGCTAATTTCTTTCTGAATGTAATTTTTATGTAAAATAGCCTTTGCTAACTTACCTTTCTGGTTGTTACATAGGAGTATTTATTTAAGCCTGAGAAGAATCCAGTTCTCAAAAGGTTGATTTTTTTTTTTCACCTCTGAGCGTGATGATTATAATTTTTAATTTGTTTCAAAACTTGGACTTGGACTCTGTTTAGAAGGATTTCTACCTTAAAGCATTTCTAGGGGAACATGTGTATGCTACTAAGCCCAGTAAAGAAGCCACTTAACCTTGAGTGCTATTCAGTGTGGAGGTTTAGGAGTGAACCTCAAACTCAAGTCCTGTGTTCCCAGCTTGTGTGGATCATTACAGGTTTTAGAGTGGATTCTAGGAAGAAAGAAGGTGTCATTCAGAATCTGTCTAGAATCTAGAATGATGCTGAAATTTATTCAAGAAGTCTGGCCTGTAGGCTTTTAAGGGCTAAAGTGTAGATGTGAAGTGGACAGGTAAGAATAGACACAAAGGTGGCCCCAGAAGCTTGTCACAACCCTGATGTTAACATTTTAGGGGAGCAGAGGGACAAGTTTATTTCCCTGGGTGAGGAAAAGCTTGGTATTTGAGCAAGCTTGTCTTGTGACAGTTTTCAAAGGGAATATTTCCTGCTTTCGCACATTCAGTATGATATTGGCTGTGGGTTTGTCCTAAATAGCTCTTATTATTTTGAGATAGGTTTCATCAGTAACTAGTTTATTGAGAGTTTTTAGCATGAAGGGGTGTTGAATGTTATTGAAGGCCTTTTCTGCATCTATTGAGATAACCTGTGATTTTTGTCATTGATTCTGTTTATGTGATGGATTACGTTTATTGATTTGCATATGTTAAACCAGACTTCCATCCCAGGGATGAAGCCGTCTTGATTGTGGCGGATAAGCTTTTTGATGTGCTGCTGGATTTGTTTTGCCAGTATTTTATGGCAATTTTCACATCGATGTACATCAGGGATATTGTCCTGAAATTTTCTTTTTTTGTTGTGTCTCTGCCAGGCTTTGTTATCAGGATGATGCTGGCCTCATAAAATGAGTTAGGGAGGAGTCCCTCTTTCTCTGTTGTTTGGAATAGTTTCAAAAGGAATGGTACCAGCTTCTCTTTGTACCTCTGGTAGAATTCAGCTGTGGCTCCATCTGGTCCTAGGCTTTTTTTGATTGGTAGGCTAATAATTACTGCCTCAATTTCAGAACTTGTTATTGGTCTACTCAGGGTTTCAGCTTCTTCCTGGTAATTTTTGAGAGCATGTCTGTGTCCAGGAATTTATCCATTTCTTCTAGATTTTCTAGTTTATTTGCTTAGAGGTGTTTATAGTATTCTTTGATGGTAGTTTGTATTTCTGTGGTATAAAAAGAACTTACTTATTTCTGCCTTAATTTCTTTATTTACCCAGTAGTCATTTCGGAGCAGGATGTTCAGTTTCCATGTAGTTGTGCGGTTTTGAGTGAGTTTCTTAATCCTGAGTTCTAATTGGATAGCACTGTGGTCTGAGAAACTGTTGTTATGATTTTTGTTCTTTTGCATTTGCTGAGGAGTGATTTACTTCCAATTATGTGGTCAATTTTTGAATAAGTAAGATGTGGTGCTGAGAAGAATGTATATTCTGTTGATTTGGGGTGGAGAGTTCTATAGATGTCTATTAAGTCCACTTGGTCCAGAGCTGAGTTGAAGTCCCCAATATCCTTGTTAATTTTTTGTCTTGTTGATCTGTCTACTATTGACAGTGGGGTGTTAAAATCTCCCTCTTATTGTGTTGAAGTCTCTCTTTATAGGTCTCTTAAGAACTTGCTTTATGAATCTGGGTGTTCCTATATTGGGGGCATATATATTTAGGATAGTTAGCTCTTCTTGTTGCATTAATCCCTTTACCATTATGTAATGCCCTTTTTTGGCTTCTTTGATCTTTGTTGGTTTAAAGTCTGTTTTATCAGAGACTAGGATTGCAACCCCTGCTTCTTTTTGCTTTGGATGTGCTTGGTAAATATTCCTCCATCCCTTTATTTTGAGCCTATGTGTGTCTTTGCGTGTGAGATGGGTCTCCTGAATATAGCACACCGATGGGTCATGACTGTTTATCCAATCTGCCAGTCCGTTTCTTTTCATGGGTGCATTTAGCCCATTTACATTTAAGGTTAATATTGTTATGTGTTAATTTGATCCTGTCATTATGATATTAGCTAGTTACTCTGCCTGTTAGTTGATGCAGTTTCCTTATAGTGTTGATGGTCTTCACAATTTAGTATGTTTTTGCAGTGGCTGGTACCAATTTTTCTTTTCCTTATTTAGTGCTTACCCTAGGAGCCCTTGTAAGGTAGGCCTGGTGGTGACAAAATCTCTCAGCATTTGCTTGTCTGTAAAGGATTTTATTTCTTCTTCACTTATGGAGCTTAGTTTGGCTAGATATGAAATTCTAGATTGAAAATTCTTTAAGAATGTTGACTATTGGCCCCCACTCTCCTCTGGCTTGTAGGGCTTCTGATCCGCTGTTAGTCTGATGGGCTTCCCTTTGCGGGTAACCTGACCTTTCTCTCTGGCAGCCCTTAACATTTTTTCCTTCATTTCAGCCTTGGTGACTCTGATGATTATGTGGCTTGGGGTTGCTCTTCTCAAGGAGTATCTTTGTGGTATTTCTCTGTATTTCCTGAATTTGAATGTTGGCCTGTCTTGCTAGGTTGGGGAAGCTTTCCTGCATAATATCCTGAAGAGTGTTTTCCAACTTGGGTCTATTCTCCCCGTCACTTTCAGGTACACCAATCAAACATAGGTTTGTCTTTTCACATTGTCCCGTATTTCTTGGAGGCTTTGTTCATTTTTTTAAATTCTTTTTTCTCTAATCTCGTCTTCTCACTTTATTTCATTAAGTTGATCTTTAGTCTCTTATATCCGTTCTTTGGATCGATTAGGCTGTTGACGCTTGGGTACGCATCACGAAGTTCTCGTGCTGTGTTTTTCAGCTCCATCGGGTCATTTATGTTTTTCTCTAAACTCTTTATTCTAGTTAGAAATTCCTCTAACCTTTTTTTTGAGTTTCTTAACTTCCTTGCATTGTGTTAGAACATGTTGCTTTAGCTCTGAAGAGTTTGTTATTACCCACCTTCTGAAGCCTACTTCTGTCAATTCGTCAAACTCATTCTATGTCTAGTTTTGTTCCCTTGCTGGTAAGGAGTTGTGATCCTTTGGAGGAGAATTGGTGTTCTGGTTTTCAGAGTTTTCAGCCGTTTTTTGCTGGTTTTTCATAATCTTCATGGATTTACCTACCTTTGGTTTTTGATGTTGGTGATCTTTGAGTGGGGTTTCTGTGTGGATGTCCTTTTTGTTGATATTGATGCTATTTCTTTCTGTTTGTTAATTTTCCTTCTAACAGTCAGGCTCCTCTGCTGCAGGTCTGCTGGAGTTTGCTGGAGATCCACTCCGGACCCTATTTGTCTGGGTATCACTAGCAGAGGCTTCAGAACAGCAAAGATTGCTGCCTCTTTCTTCCTCTGGAAGCTTCATCCCAAAGGGGCACCTGCCAGATGTCAGCCAGAGCTGTCCTGTGTGAGGTGTCTGTGGACCCTGCTGGGAGATGTCTCCCAGTCAGGAGGTACGGGGGTCAGGGCCCACTTGAGGAGGCAGTCCTATCCTTTAGCAGTGCTCAAGTGTTGTGCTGGGAGATCTGCTGCTTTCTTCAGAGCTGGCAGGCAGGAATGTTTAAGTCTGCCGAAGCTGCGTCCACAGCTGTCCCTTCCCCCAAGTGCTCTGTCCCAGGGAGATGTTTTATCTATAAGCCCCTGACTGGGGCTGCTGCCTTTCTTTCAGAGATGTCCTGCCCAGAGAGGAGGAATATAGAGAGGCAGTCTGGCTACACTGGCTTTGCTGAACTGAGTTGGGCTCTGCCCAGTTCAGACTTCCCCATGGCTTTGTTTACTGTGTGAGGGCAAAACCTCCTACTCAGTCCTCAGTAATGGTGGACGCCCCTCCCCCAGTCAAGCTCGATCATCCCAGGTTGACTTCAGACTGCTGAAGAGAATTTCAAGCCAGTGGATCTTAGCTTGTTGGGCTCTGTGTGGGTGGGATCTGCTGAGCTAGACCACTTGGCTCCCTGCCTTCAGCCCCTTTCCAGGGGAGTGAACGGTTCTGTCTTGCTGGTGTTCCAGGCACCACTGGGGTATGAAAAAACAACTCCTACAGCTAGCTCAGTGTCTGCCCAAATGGCTGTGCAATTTTGTGCTTAAAACCTAGGGCTCTGTTGGCATAGGTACCCGAAGGAATCTCCTGGTTCGTGGTTGCCGTGACTGTTGGAAAAGTGGTAGTATCTGGGCTGGAGTGCACCGTTCCTCACAGCACAGTGCCTCATAGCTTCCCTTGGCTAGGGGCAGGAGTTCCCCGACCCCTTGTATTTCTTGGGTGAGCTGACGCCCCACCCTGCTTCTGCTCGCCCTCTGTGGCCTACACCCCCTGTCTAACCAGTCCCAGTGAGATGAGCTGGTTACCTCAGTTGGAAATGCAGGAATCACTCACTTTCTGCAGTGATCTCGCTGGGAGCTGCAGACTGGAGCTGTTCCTCTTTGGTCATCTTGCCAGCCACCATAAGTACTTGTTTCTTGCAGCTTGAAATGTTGCCATGCATCCGAATCATCAGTACTGCCTGGGAGCTTGTTAGAAATGTGAAATCTCAGGACATATTCCAAGACCTACCGAATCAGCTCTGCATTTTCTTTTAGCAAGATCCCCAGTGATCTGTGTGCACTGTAATGTTTGAGAAACGTAGTCCATTTGTAAGTGGTTTGTGGAGGAAGTTGGCATTCTGAGACGTGTGAATGGTAAAGGTGGAGGACTGGAGCGACTATGCAGAAGATACTGAATCAAACATCTGGGAAAAATAGGAGCTTGGCGCAGTGTTGCACACTTGTAGTGCTACTTGGGGAGCTGAGGCGGGAGGATTGCTTGAAGCCAGGACAATTCCAGTCTGGGCAACATAGCAAGGCGCTGTGTCTTAAAAAATTAGGGAAAATAGGAAGGGATGGCAGTGATGGGAATGGGAGAGAGAGAGGTGGTGTCTGGTCTGAAAGAGGGCCTGGGAAAGGAAAGATAAACTGATGTCGGTTGAACTGCCCTTGGTGTCAGAAACTCTGCTTGGTGTTCATATGTACTATCTTATTTAATCCTCACAGGAATCAAATATGTTAAAATTTAACTCTATTTTTCTTTGTTGAAGAGACTCAGTAAGTTTAAGGAACTTGCTCAGGTTTGTAGACCTAATTGACTTTTAATAGTAGCAGAGTTGGGCCATGGGACTGTTGTACCGGGTGCTGGAGATGCCGCTGTGAGGTCTTAAGGATGTGGATGAGAAGGAGTGGCGTGTTCTAGGTGACAGATGGATCGGGCCCCCTGCTGAGCAAATAAAGAGTGAATGAGTGAATGAAGATGACGTTGCTGTCAAAGTGACTAGATTAGTCAGCATTGGTAGTTAGGAATCTGGTGAGGAATATAATATTTTTTGTTTGTTTTTGAGACAGCGTTTCACTCTGTTGCTCGGGCTGGAGTGCAGTGGTGGGATCTTGCCTCACTGCAACCTCTACCTCCTGGGTTCCAGCAGTTCTCATGCCTCAGCCTTCTGAGTAGCTGGGATTACAGGTACACACTTCCACACCCAGCTAATTTTTATATTTTTAGTAGAGACAGGGTTTCACCATGTTGGCCAGGTTGGTCTCGAACTCCTGGTCTCAAATGATCCGCCTGCCTTGACTTCCCAAAATGTTGGGATTATAGGTGTGAGCCACTGTGCCTGGCTAGGAATAGAATGTTATAGATATTGGAATCCAGATTTTGGCTTTAATATAGGAATTAGTAGGAAGTGGCAGGTTTGAGGGAATTTGTTAAAAGTAAAGCCAGTTCATTGTGGCCACCTCCAGAATGTCTTCAACAAAGGACTATTGAAGAACCTTGGAGATCTTTACTTCTAACTTACCTAATGAACTGCTAGATTTTCTCCATTTAAGCTGGATTTGGGGGCTTCTGGGGACAGAGGGTTGTGCTGAAGGAAAGTGTAGGGATAAAGTAGAGTTGCATGACAGCAAGGTCTGGCACCCTGGAGATGCTCAGTAGATGTTTGCTGACCGAATGAATGTGTTTACAGATGATGGTTAATTTATGGGAGCAGATGACATTTCTTAGGTTCTAAAGACTCAAGATCAGGATACAGTAACAAGTTTAGCTCTTTTGGAAGTTAAAAATAAATGCCCAGGGTTAAAAAATAATTTTAGATTCTGAAAAGCTCTCAACCGATAAAGGGAACTTTAACGCTTCAGGTGTATGTGCAGTATGTCTGCTAAGGTGCTTTGGGGTCTGTAACTCTATACAATTAACCTGAGGTCACTCCGTTCCAATACAACACTGGAAAAGCCTTGAGCTATTTTAGTAAACACAACAATCTAGGAGATCCATGTGTTAAAACCGACAGAGAGATAGGGAAATAGCTGTTTTAAAAATACTCTGTTAAAGGGGCGATCTTCCCTCATCCCTGATTTTAATACTAGTTGTTACTGAAAAGGGCGTTAATATTGAATATTGACTAAAGTTTTCATGCTGCTGTTTCAGGCACAGAAAGTAGCTGGCAGGTCACATCCCTGCTATAAATAGGGGAAGATGTGAGTGTAGCATGGTGAGTGTGTGTGTGTGTGTGTGTGTGTGTGTGTGTGTGAGAGAGAGAGAGAGAGAGAGAGTGGGTGATTTGAATGTAAAGGCATATTGAGAAGATATAGCATGTCTACTACTGTAGTTTAAGTTTCCCTTAACCTTGAAAAAATACCAAGTAAGGTGACCGTTAATATTTTTTCCTTTCAAATTAATTTTAGAATTAGAAAAAAAATCAATGAGCAACTTAAATCTACAGTCATGTAAATTAAAGACCATTAAACAAGGTCTAATTTTCTTAATGGTTCTTCAAAACTCCAAAGGGAGGCTTTGATGTCTCACAACCTGTTTCTTTTTTTTGAGATGGAGTTTCTCTCTTGTTACCCAGGCTGGAGTGCAATGGTGCAACCTTGGCTCACCGCAACATCCGCCTCCTGGGTTCAAGCAATTCTCCTGCCTCAGCCTCCCCAGTAGCTGGGACTACAGGCTGTGCCACCATGCACAGCTAATTTTTGTATTTTTTTTAGTAAAGATGGGGTTTCACCATGTTGACCAGGATAGTCTCGATCTCTTGACCCCGTGATCCACCTGCCTCGGCCTCCCAAAGTGCTGGGATTACAGGCGTGAGCCACCGCGCCTGGCTACGACCTGTCTCTTAATTCAACCCAGGAGAAACTTGAAACCTAACATCTCCCAGTTGACAAGCTAGATGAGAGTCTTTTTTTCTTTGTTTTAACAGTGCCCTCTTTTGGGCAGTTCCCCTCAAGTGACGCCCTAGTGATGCCTTGGATTACTCCCGAAATCAGCTTTCAAGTCTGTGCTCTGACAGGCAGCAAGGTGGATTTCAGGTCACCAGGCCTGGCAGGCTCTGACGCCAGCGGGGAAGAGCAGTTGTCAGTCTCATAAGGCAGGCCTCTCCTCCCACCTTGGTTGTGGGGGCTGTGCTCAGTGCATCCTCTGTGGGAGCTGTGATGAGGGTAACTCCGTTTCCTGGCCAAGAGACCTGGAGAGATATGGGTAATGCGGGCTGCTTTTCCAGGCCATAGTGCCAAGATTGGGTGGGCTATTTGAGACTCACTGAAAGTGAGTCTGAGACTGAGCCAGGCCAGGGTGTCTGCGCCTCCAGACCTGGATTTTCTAGATCTCTTTGCAGTCATGGCTCCTGGCCCCAGACTGCCCTGAGCCCTTGAATCGGAAAACTGCCTGGGCTAACTTTCTGGGCAATGAAGTAATAGCAAAATGGTAGGCATAGATTTTAACCCTAGGGAATAATTTTATTCTGAAAACCTTTGGGTTTGGTTTAAATGTGATATTTTCCATGACTTTGGTTTAGCCCCAGGCCAAACTCTGAGAAAAGATCCTTCTTTATTCTTTGAGAAGTTTTTAGAAGACTTTTTTCCTTACCAGTGAATTCATAAAAATGATATTTGCCTTTTGTGTTTTGTTTAATCTGAGACAATTGGGAAAATATTTAGTTTTTACTCACATTCTATATACAATGGTGAAAATGAACCTCCAACTGGTGATCTGGAGTCCTGAGTGTCCCTGGGGTTCCTGACTTTTGCGTCTTAAGAGAAGTTTGGGGAGGGGCCCTTCCACCTAGGATTAGGGCCTGGTTGTTGATTTAGAGGGTGTGGAAAGAGGACACATCTCAGTGAAAAGAAAGGCCTGGGTGGAGTCCCAGCTCTGGCACTCCCTGGTGTGTGTCTAGTTACCTGACCTCTCCCGCTTCAGCTTCCTCATCTGAAAAATGGGTGTTGAAACAGCACTCACTACTCACCCTGTAGTGTTCTGATGAGAATTATACATGAGCACACGAAAGGGGTTGTAAAGAGCTGAGTGAGTGTGAGCTGCCATTGTGGTTGAGACTTGAGTAAGTCATCAGAATTTGAGAACAGGTTAGAAAACTATCAACTCCTAAAGCTGAAATGGTTAAGAATTAACTCAGAATGAGTGAGACTGGCAACTTGTGGAAGTGACTCAATTGAAATGACAGTTTATTGAAATCTTTTACTAATGAGACTGAGCAAACAAAGTCTGTAGGAGACAGTGGGAAATTGGCATCCGAAGACAGCTGAGGTCCAGTTGTCCAGTTAGCTGTATTTTCATCTTGTCCTTGGATGGCAGGCTGTATTATCAGCAGGGATGGGTGAGGTGGAGCTGAAATGGAGGTGGCCAGGTTGATCGGCCCTGTCCAGGGTGTGGGTATTATGGCCAAGGGGAGTTGTCTCCATATGTCCTCACTGATGTGGGCCATGGGCACATCCTAATGGGAACCTGTCTTCCCCGCAGGGTCCCTGTACTGCCTGTGCTGATGGCAGATGTGAGTGCTCTCGGTTGCTGCTCAAATGTTGCCATGCTTTGTAATCACATAGGAAGTTTTGAAGAATGTGGATTCCTAGGTTCACACCTCCTTAGATTCATATTTAATTGGGCTGAGTTACTGGCCTGGCCATTGCACTTTTCAAAGCTTCTTAAGTGATGTAATGTGCTGCAAAGTTTGAGACCTGCTGCTCTTGGTTTGGCAGTAGCTGGAGATGACTTTTTTGGTTGATCCGTTTGGGTCCCATGAGTTGGCTGATGTGGTGTCACTCAGACTGCATGCTTCTGTAGGATGCTGAGGCTCTACCTTGGATGCTGAGGCAGTGCCTTGGATGCTGAGGCCGTACCTTGGATGCTGAGGCTCTACCTTGGATGCTGAGGCCCACCCTTGGATGGTCCACCACAGAGGACTCCTTCACCTGAAGCTGACCGAGCTTCCCTGTTTGGCATCTCCTAAGCTGCTGTTGTGCCTACCTCTTGAAGCAGGGAGATGCTTTGTGTGTCCTTAGTGTGCTGGGCTGAGAGGACAGGAGACTACATGAAAGCGTTGGTTGTCTCTTTCCAGCTGGCTGTAACTAGGAAGACTTTGAATCTTAATTTACTTCATTTACCATCAGTTGTCTGGGTGAAGCATTTGTACTTCACCTTCTTTCACTACCCACATTGGGTAGTGAAATTATGTGGAACATTGGATGTGGATTCAGCCCATTGTAGGTGTGAATCCCACCCCCCAGCCCCACACAGCTTGTCTCCCTGCCCTCTCCATCCTGGGCAAATGTCCAAATAGGAAAAAGTGTCTGGACACCGACATGGGGAAGCCCAGCCACCCCAGCCTCATCTGCACCCACCTGTCACTCATATCCATGAGCACCTGCAGAGATTGATTTTGATGAATAGCTAGACCCTTAAAATGACGGAATTGATTTGGCTTGACTTGGGCAGTAATTTCTGGCTGCTGTGACCTTCAGGTTTTGAATATTTTGTTTCTGGAAGCTCTGATAGAATGAATAGCTTTGTATATTTATATAATTTGAAATGGCTAATCATCATGCTTTAAAATAGGCTTTGCTTCTAAATATGATTATCACTTTGCCTTGTTTACATTTTTATACTTCAGGATATTTTTTTGGTAAACTTAAGTAGGAAAGAGGATGGGGCTGCTTTTTGTTTGCATAAAAAGTTTGTTTTTGGTTAAAGACTGTGGTATATACATATTTTGCTATGAATGGTTCTGCAGTGATTTATTTATATGGTCTAATCCTTAAGAGCTGAAAGTAGCATTCAAGAACATTGTTAACACCGAAAGGGCTTTTATTAAAATCTATGATAATTGTATCTTTTGTGTGTTTTTTTTTTTTGGTTTTCAGGTTTTCAAAACCCTCGGCACAGATGTCGTGAAGTCTGCATTTGAAGGTTATAATGCTTGTGTCTTTGCATATGGGCAAACTGGATCTGGAAAGTCATACACTATGATGGGAAATTCTGTACGTTGTTTATACTGTGTGGGAAGGAAATTTCTCATTATCTTTCTCGGGACTGGTAGAATTATCTCTTTTATCTATTTGGTCTACTGACTTTTCGTGTTCTGATCATTCTTTAGTAATAAGATAAAATTCAGTAATAACTTGGACTGAATTTCCTTTGAGAGATTTTAAATTAGGAATAGTTTTAAGTATATAAGCATGAATAATGGATGCAACTCCCAGTTCATTTTCTGTTTTTAAAGGCCTTATAATCTTATCAAAAAAAGTGTGTTAGGCCCATAAGTAATTTATTCTTCTTTTCTGCCAACACAACAGTTTGAATAAAATTACTGAAGTCTGTTCTTTTTAAAATTATTCCAAACATTTTTCCCCAAGAAAAAATGTAAAAAAAACCCCTACTCTTTGATGGAAAGGTACTACAGAAATCCTGCAAATACATTAAAAAGTTAGAATTGTATATTTTATATAGAGTTTGTATATTTATAAACACACTTATGCAGTTTTATAAGCTATGTAAATTAACTGATATTAATGTTATACTTCCCCCAAAATACAGAGCAGCAAAAACTAGGAATTATTGCAAGAACTTTACCTTGTTCTGTGTTTTCTCCAGATTTAGATCGTGCTTGTGTTTTCTTTTTTTTTTTTTTTTTGAGATGGAGTCTTACTGTGTCACCTAGGCTGGAGTGCAGTGGCGAGATCTCGGCTCACTGCGACCTCCACCTCCTGGTTTCAAGTGATTCTCCTGCCTCAGCCTCCCGAGTAGCTGGGACTACAGGTGTGTACCACTGTGCCTGGCTCATTTTTGTATTTTTAGTAGAGACGGGATTTTACCATGTTGGCCGGGCTGGTCTTAAACTCCTGACCTCAGATGATATTCCTGCCTCAGCCTCGCAAAGTGCTGAGGCATCGCGCCTGACCTGTTTTTTTTTTTTTTTTTTTCTTATATCATAGTGAAAGCTCTGTTCATTGCCTGGCAAACCTATGGCATGGTCGAGATATAGAGACACTAGTGGAATATGACTGAGGGCTTCCTGCTGGCACACATGTGGTGTCTTTAATGCTGAAGGTTTGGTGGTTCATGGAGGTCGTGTGTTAGAGAACAGATCTTTCCAGAATAAATTATTCAGGACATGTAACCTCACTGCTTACATCCAGGCTTTTCCTTTACACAAGAAGTCAGTAAGTGCTGTTTGGCAAGTCCTCAATCTGAAAAGGGAAGAACAAATGAGAGGAACACACAGCTAATTTTGAGAGTTTCACATTTCCTTTTATCATTACTTCTCACTTCCTCTTTTCCTACTGCGCCTTTGGAAAAAAATAAACTTCTAAAAGTGAAATTTTTATGTTGATTCCCTAGTATCCATTCTATGTAAGTCAGACACTTATGAAGCGCTCACAGGTTACAAGTGTTTTTCTCTGATCTTATAATTGAGTGCTGCTTGGGTATCTTTTCTTCGTTTTAAAGTAAGATGCATTTTTCCTTATTAAGAATTGGTACTGATTTAATGGTACAAAGAAAAAACAATTTCTGAAACAGTCATGCTCTCTTTTGTTTTTTGGGCGTAGGGTTGGGTGAAGGTAGGGAGGGAACGTGGGAAGAAGCATCGATGCTCTGAAATCTTGGTTTCCTAACAAGATCATTTTGCCTGATTTTTATTATATTCTGAGGTTCATCAGCTCTTTAAGGCTGACTGAAACATGAATATTATTGAATATTACACCCACATTGTATAAATAATATGATGTATTAAAATCTTTCATCAAAAAAGGCCAGGGTAGTGATTACTGTATCAAACAAGGGACATACCATGTGTTTTTGTTTTGAAACGGAGTTTTGCTCTTGTTGCCCAGGTTGGAATGCAGTGGTATGATCTTGGCTCATTGCAGCCTCTGCCTCCCAGGGTCAAATAGCTGGGATTACAGGCATAAGCCACCGTGCCTGGCTAATTTTTGTATTTTTGGTAGAGATAGGATTCCACTCTGTTAGCCAGTCTGGTCTCAAACTCCTGACCTCAGGTGATTCACCCGCCTCGGCCTCCCAAAGTGCTGG
The DNA here is from genome assembly GCF_001604975.1 of Cebus imitator. Classification (NCBI taxonomy): domain Eukaryota; kingdom Metazoa; phylum Chordata; class Mammalia; order Primates; family Cebidae; genus Cebus; species Cebus imitator. The sequence continues at coordinate 660,612 of NW_016107561.1, forward strand.
GATTACAGGTGTGAGCCAGTGCACTGGCCAGCATGTGTTTTAATGTGGTCCTGTTATCTAAGTTTTTAAGACAATTATTAACTGCTGTGGGGATTACTAAGTTTTTCTTGATACTTCTTTTTTTGCCTGGTGTATATTTTTTACCTACCTTGGTCATTTGAGCATATATTTTTAATGTTTATTCTACAGTTTATACACTGTCTTTAAAAGTTAGAGATTAAATTTCCTTGTTCGTAAGCCATGATTTAATTAACAGACTGATAACTATATATTATCAGAGTCCCAGCATGTATAAATCAGAAGCCTCAATCATCTCATTTCAGAGAGTAGGAAGCAGTCCTGGAGGGGGCACATGGCATGGGCTGTGGTAGGCCAGGGGTTGGCTCACAGGCCACTTGAGTCTTAAGTTCACGCCAGCAAATTGCAAATTCAGTCATCAGTTGCTTTTAAGTGACAGCTGTGACATTGGTCCTTCCCATTGCAGGGAGATTCTGGCTTAATACCTCGAATCTGTGAAGGGCTCTTCAGTCGGATAAATGAAACCACCAAATGGGATGAAGCTTCTTTTCGAACTGAAGTCAGGTAGAGTCTGTCACCTGAGTAACCGTGTGTGAGCTTGATTAGAGTCAGTGCTGGTTGGCTTCCACTTGGGTGCTGGAAATGAATAAGACCTTTAGATTCTAAAGAAAAAGAGTCTTCTCTTTACCCCTCCTGTGATTATGGGTTGGGGATAAAGCTTAAAGTTTTAGTGATTTTCTTGGGTACACAATTTGGATAAGGATTTGGGAGCTGGCAGAAGTCATAGCTTGGTCAGAAACTAACGTAGGATATTCATCTCAGATGGAGTGATCTTCTGACTTTTTAAGTGTATACTCAATTACTTGCTTCATTCTTATAGCTTAGTAAGGTTTATATTATTCTGTATGTTGGTTGGATCACTATAAATCTAATCTATGAGTAAATCTGAGTGATTGAAGTGCTTTTCCCTCCTTGAAATTAAACCTATGTGGAGAGCTAGTCTCTTTGGTAGTTTCAACAGCAGACATGGCAGTGTAGGGTTTTTACACCTGCTTGACTGCTGTGTAGTGTTGGGCAAGTTATTTAAGTCACACTAATCCTCCCTTGCCTAACCTATAAAATGAGGATAGTAGTGGTACCTATCTCTCAGTTATTGTAGGGATTCAATGAAATAATCTGCATCAAGTGCTTAGCATGATACAGTAAGTCCTCACTTAATGTTGCTTCTTGTTTTTTTTTTTTTTTGAGACAGAGTCTCACTCTGTTTCCCAGCCTGGAGTGCAGTGGCATGCTCTTGGCTCACTGCAACCTCTACCTCCCAGGTTCAAGCGATTCTCCTGCCTCAGCCTCCCAAGTAACTGGGATTACAGGCGCCTGCTACCACGCCAGGATAATTTTTGTTATTTTTTGTAGAGATGGGGTTTCACCATATTGGTCAGGCTGGTCTCAAACTCATGACCTCAAGTGACCATCTGCCTTGGTCCCCCCAAAATGTTAGGATTACAGGCATGAGCCACCATGCCTGGCCTAATGTTGCTTCTTGATACTTTCTTGGAAATTGTGACTTTAAGCAAAACAACATGTAATAAAACCAGTTCTTTTTCTCATCAACATTATAGCAATGTGACGTTGAAGGAAGTGATGTTATTTGAGGACCCACTCTATGTCCTTTCCCTAAAAGTTGCACTTTCCAAGAACCTGTCAATGACCTTAAGTGAGGACTCTGTACCTAATACGTAGTCACCACTCATAAATGGTAACTGCTGCTGTCACCATTTATGTAAGCATGTTGCTGCTGTTATGTGTTGTTACTGATATTAATGTCTGAAATAATTTTTCAGAATTCAATTTTTTTAAAACTTTTAGCTACTTAGAAATTTATAACGAACATGTGAGAGATCTACTTCGGCGGAAGTCATCTAAAACCTTCAATTTAAGAGTCCGTGAGCATCCCAAAGAAGGCCCCTATGTTGAGGGTAAGAGTGGATATTTCACAGCCATATTCTTTTTGGGATCTATGTAAAAATAATGCTTTCAAAGAACAAATACAGCATAATGGTAAGCTTTTAAAAATTTCTTTAATTTTGGGATTTTATTACAGTGAAAATGACATGAGGTGTCACTACATGATGTTCTGTTAGTGAATTTATGCTTCACTGGGCATATGTTGATTTTATGAGGCTTGCCAATGGATTTCCACTGTCTTTAAGAAATCTCTGGAATTTTCTTTTCCAATTGTAAGGCAAGATATGCAAACCCGCAGTCTGTCTCTGTAAATGGCATTGCATTTTTGCAGTGTATTTTTAATGACCCTCAAGGTGATACATGACAGTAAAGATATTCTGAACCTTTGCCTGTTAACAAGTGCATTTGGAGGATTTCCTCTGTGGTTTTCAGCATCCGTGCTGTGGTACGCTAGTTCTGGCCCAGCCAGCTATGAGGAGTGCCACCACCAACGATGAGTACAGGACTGGCCTTTGCTGCTTATTTAAGAATTGGCTGGATTTAAAGCTGTCCTTGTAATGAAGCTGATCTTTGCTCCTCTGTATAAGGCGACTCAGCATGGCTGGCCTGCAGGAATCGTACGTAGAGACACGCTTTCATGTTCTTCATTTGTGTCCCTGTGGATGCGGGACTGAACTGGTCACAGGTTTAAAGTTCTTTCTGGTTTTAATTGTCTTCTTTTTCTGGGAGATAACAGATATACCAACAGGACCCCAACTGTATTTTAATAAATTTTCACTTAAACTTTTGCCTTTTATGCCCAAAGCAAAGCAGGGTGTGCCAGTGTGTAGTTGTTCCGTGAGCTGTGGTATAGCTGTTACTTTTAAGAGTTTTTAGCCTAACTCATGCCTTCATGTTTTCTGATAAGTGTCTTCCCATATGTGAAAACATATAAAGCTGGTATATGAAGAGACAGAGTAACAAAACAGGGCAGACTTCCAGAATCTGACCTAGATACTTAGGGGAATTTAGTTTATAATCAATGTGCTATTCAAACATTACGGAAATTATCGGAGGAATTATTAAGCTGTCTGGGAGGGAAAAAAAAGTAAATTGGTACCACAACTCAATTTTACACCAGGACAAATGGTAACTAGGTTGAAGATTTCAAACATTAAATATCAAAATGACTATAAAAATCCGCAGTTAATTTTTTTCCGGAAACCTATAGGAAAGAAGGCTTTTAAAAACTTGACTTAAAACTCAGAAACCATAAAATAAATGATGTTAAATTTGAAATGGCTAAACAAAGAATAGCAAAATAAAACACCATGCTTGGCAGAAACACTGTTAGCAAAGTAAAAAGTTTAATTACAAAATAGGAAAAATACTTTGAATTCAAGTTTTAGAGAAAGGACTAATTTTCCAGGCATGTAAAGAGCTCCTATAAATCAGTAAGGACAGACTCAACAACCAAGTAGAAACATGAACAAAGAATATGACTAGACTGTTCATAGAAATAGAAATACACATAATTTTTAAATGCAGGAAGGAATGCCTAGCCTCACTCCTACTAAGAGAAAAGCAAAATAAAAATACATGGAGGTAACATTTGTCACCCATCTTTGGCATATATAAATAATACTGGTAAGACAATATTGTGGAGCGTGTGGAGAGGCAAGCACTCTTATACCTTGCTACTGCTGGGTGTAAATTGCCCTATATGGAGAACAATTTTGCAATAGTTATCAAAATTTCAACTACCTATTTGTCTAGAAATTCCACCTCTAAGAATTTATTCTGTATAAACATTTACAGGCATTTGAAAAGACTTACGTGCAAGATTATTTGCAGCAGCATTACTCATAATTGGAAATAAAATATAAACAACTTCTGTAGTTTCCATGGTTAAATTGGTCATGGTACATGTGTATGATCCAATCCCCTGCAGCCTTAAAAATGAATGAGGAAACACCTTACCTGATACAAAATGTTCTTTAATGTATTATTACAATTATTTATTTATTTTTCTTTTCTTTTTTCTTTCTTTCTTTTTTTTTCTTGGCTACATACATGTGTGCATGGCCAGTATTACTACATTTAAAAGCAGAGTGCAAACTAATGTTTATGGTATGCTACCATTTGTATGTAAGGGGAAAGAGAGAGTTATATATAAATATGATTGCTTGTATATATATAGGTTATTTCTAGAAGGGTGTGTAACATTTGGTTGCCTGACAGAAGGGGACGTAGGGAGCTATAGCATAGGGATGGGGACCCTTTACACAACGTAACTGTGTAGCCTTTGACTTTAGAACCATATAAATGTTCTAAAAAGGTTAATAAAACAAGTTTTAAATGATTTAAAAAATGCTTTTGGGTTTTGCATGAAAGCCGTGCTTTTACATTTGTCTTCTGTGTGCTATAACTAATGCTAATGAGGTTGACAATATAATAGCTAACCTTTGTCTTAAATACCTTATGTCAGAGGCCCCTAACCCCTGGGCCACAGACTGGTGGTATGGCCCGTTGGGAAGTGGGCCGCACAGTAGGTGAACAGCCAGTGAGCGAGCGTTACTGCCTGAGCCCCGCCTCCTGTCAGATCAGTGGCGGCATTAGATTCTCATAGGAGCGCCAACCCTATTCTGAACAGCACGTGTGAGGGATCTAGGTTGTGTGCTTCTTAGGAGAATATAACTAATGCCTAATGATCTGAGGTATGGAACAATTTCATCCCCAATCTGTTCTTCCCACCCCCCATCCGTGGAAAAACGGCCTTCCATGAAACCGATCTCTGGTGCCAAAAAGGTTGGGGACCGTGGCCCTATGTAGTAGGAACACATGATCACAGGAGGTAACTGAGGCACAGGGAAGCAAAGCAGCTTGACCATAACTGTGTAAGTGCATAAGTCCATAACTATGTAATAACTAGTAAGCAGCAGAGCTGGGATTCGACCCCAGCCACCTAGCTCCCAGGTCTGTGTTATATACCACCACCCTAGAGAGACAAGTGAGGTCTTTAGACAGGTCAGCAGATTCTGGAGTTGTGTATGATTTCATAGAGGGTAACTTTGTATTCCATTTCCTATATATCAGGGGGATTTCTTCACCCCTTCCATTTTGTTTTCAGATTTATCCAAACATTTAGTACAGAATTATGGTGATGTAGAAGAACTTATGGATGCGGGCAATATCAACCGGACCACCGCAGCAACTGGGATGAATGACGTCAGTAGCAGGTCTCATGCCATCTTCACCATCAAGTTCACTCAGGTAAGGGCAGCTGCGGGCCGGCTGGCTTCCTCCCTGAGGTCTTTAGTTGCTGATTAGCACCAGCTGAGGACTGATCATTGTTGAACCAGGAGCAGCAGCAGGTAAAGGTGACTGACTGTCATTTTCTTGTTAATTAGAGTTGAACATGTGCTGTGCACCGAGTTTCTCTGTGGTTACAATCACAGTAATTTGAAATATCCTGATGTGTACCCTTAAGAAATACTTAGCAGACTTCCACCCTGTTCTAGACATAAAACAACTTGCTCTGTGCTTAATTAAGCAAAAGTTTTCATTGTTGCAAACTCTGTGGGAAATAATGGATTGCCAGTCAGACCAGCTGGAAGCCAAGGTGAGTAACACGGCGAAGTGCATTACCGCTCCATGGCTCTCACCTCGCAGTGTTGATTATGATTATTAGAATAATATCAAAGGGCAGCGAATATTTATAAGTACTAATGTAAGAATTCATTATGATGAAGAGGTGGAGAGCATCTTGAACATGTGTGGAAGTTACTGAGGGTTAATATTTTAACACCGAGGCCAGTAGAACAGATGAATGGAAAAATGTAGGGTTCTGTCGGGGCCTAAGCATGCGCTAGTAACTTGGGGAGGGCCTCATCTGTGTTAACAGTTGGACACACTGGATACAAAGAGGCAGTATTTTACTAATGAGGGAGATCAAGAGCAAAAAAATGAATCCTCTAAGGCCAGTCAGAACAACTCTCCTTAAATTCTCACATCCTAATCTGTTAGGCCTTTCCTTTGGATTTACTCTGGATGATTGGGTTTTCTCCTGCTTTCTGGTTTGTGCCTGATTAGCATATGACCATCTCTAATTTGGTCTTTGTTTTTCGTGTGTGTGTGTGTGTGTGTGTGTGTGTGTGTGTGTTTGAGACATGTTTTAGCTCTGTTGCCCAGGCTGGAGTACAGTGGTGGGATCACGGCTCACTGCAGCCTTGACCTGGACTCAAGAGATCCTCCTACCTCAGCCTTTCAGGGAGCTGGGACTACGGGTGCACAACACCATGTCCAGCTAATTTTTTTTCAAGTTTTTGTAGAGATGGCATCTCACTATGTTGCCCAGCCTGGTCCTGGACTCAAGCGATCCTCCCACCTTCGCCTCCCAAAGTGCTGGGATCACAGGCATAAGCTGCTATGGCTGGCCACCATCTCTCATTTCTAAGGTTTTAATTTCTATAAAAATACGGTAATTTTGGGGGGGCATTTTGGTTACAAATGCAACACATAGATCAGAAGTCTTTGAGAATATAAAATTTTGGTAGAATTCAGAAGCAAGGAATATAGTATTTAAGATTTTACATAAAAAAATTAATTTGTAAAACAAGGTGTTTTAACATCCGATAATGGTTGAATGCTCTTTTCTGTACTTGTCTGTGTTGATCATATTTTGGAGAGCTTTTGTTTCTGGAAGGCTGGGATTCTACATGAGAATGAAAGTCATTATTTGCTTACTTATACTTCTCTGCTGAGTGCCACTCAGTGCCTAGTTTCCTGTTCTGCCACAGCCTGATTCAGCAGGGCTTTGTGGAGAAAGGAATGATTCTTCAGAAAGTTTAAGAATCATATGCAGTAACTACTGTTGCATTGGATTAAATTTGAGAGATATCTATAATCAATATGAAGGCCAATAAAACAACAAAATTGTAAAATGCTTACCCTGAGAGATCTCAGTGAGGAGTGGAAAATAATTAGAATTTGTATCATCAACAACATCAGGGCCCTTTGCACCTCTTCAATTTTATTTATTTTTTATTTTACCACAGGCTAAATTTGATTCTGAAATGCCATGTGAAACTGTGAGCAAGATCCACTTGGTCGATCTTGCCGGAAGTGAGCGTGCAGATGCCACCGGAGCCACCGGGGTTAGGCTAAAGGAAGGGGGAAATATCAACAAGTCCCTCGTGACTCTAGGGAACGTCATTTCTGCCTTAGGTATGCTTATGCCCGACTGCTGCCTCCTCTTTTTCCTCCTCTTTTTCTTCATGTGTAATATATGTGTTGCGTACCGAGGTACTATCCTCAAGGTTTTTGAAGCAAAATTAGAGGAAAAAAGTTTTCTAATTGTCCTCTTTTTCTTTCTTTTTATAGCTGATTTATCTCAGGATGCAGCAAACCCTCTTGCAAAGAAGAAGCAAGTTTTTGTGCCTTACAGGGATTCTGTATTGACTTGGTTGTTAAAAGATAGCCTTGGAGGAAACTCTAAAACTATCATGATTGCCAGTAAGAGTTTTGATTTACTTTCCTGAGCATACAAAATTTTCTGTGAACTAACTGTAAATATTTAAGTTTGAAGTGTTTTATAGGAAATAGCACCCTTTACATCTTAAAAAAGTAATGGTTTTTCTATCTTGAAGAAAATCACCTACTGTGATCCTGCTATGATCCAGTCTGTAGCATCATATTATTAACTGTTATATTTTGGAAGCTGTGATAACATGCAGAAAGACTTTTCAGCTTTTATTTGCTTGAAGTACAAGGTAGAAACTTTAACTTCACTACCCCATAGGAGAAAATCACAAGGACACAAAGTAAAAATAACCCAATTTTGTTTTTTTTATTTAAGGCAATAAATGGGAAATTTAAAATTAAGAATTGGGAGGGGGAAAAACCCAATGCATATTACAAGTAATGATAACAGTAATGTACTTTATTTCTATATTTCAACCAATTAACTGAAAGAAGCAGAATAGAGAAAAAATGTAGAAAGGGAAGATGATTGTTTGGGAGAAGTCAGAACTTGTTTCCCTTCTGACTCCACTTTCCCTTTCCTCTTCCTGTCTCTCCTCTTCCCTTCCCCTCTCTTCATGTCCTTCCCACACCCCATGCCATGTGTTACCTATGGAGGAGCAGGATCTACCCTGCGTTGTACACCTCCATGCTTTTGTAAAGTCACTTAAGCCTTAAAGTTGGGTGGTAGTGGTGGAGGTGGGTAAGATTAACCAAAGCTTTAAGAAGAAGAGAATACAGTGATTTAGTGACTGTTTTCAAAACTTATCATATTCTTTTTATTCGTTTTTTTTTTTTTCTTCAGATGGTAGACTTTGCCAGAACTTTTAAAAGTATTTGAATTCCCTCTTAATGATGAGATGACAAATAGTCTTGAAACCTTCTTACATTTTTAGCAGGGAAAAGTACCTAACTATAGGGGAATGTCTCATATCTCATTTTAGACTTGGTTAGGTGGTAGATTCTAGATTTGAGAAGAGCAAAATGACATTTCATTTTGTATTGTGAGCACTCTTTCCTAGAAATCTGAGAAAATTTTTCATATTAATTACTGTGGCAATGAATATTTAGTCTATCCAATGACCTGGGGTTAATCTGACTTTTAAATTACAAACCAACTTTGTGCTAAATGAAACATGGAGTGCTGGATAAATTATTTTTTGAATACATTCTTCACAGCCATTTCACCTGCTGATGTCAATTATGGAGAAACCCTAAGTACTCTTCGCTATGCAAATAGAGCCAAAAACATCATCAACAAGCCTACCATTAATGAGGATGCCAATGTCAAACTTATCCGTGAGCTGCGAGCTGAAATAGCCAGACTGAAAACGCTGCTTGCTCAAGGGAATCAGGTTGGGTTTTTCTGAGATTTATGGATAATTTTCTTTGAGTAATGGCATCTATTTCTAGATCTTAATGAGACAATTTTCTCGCTCATGCTATTGATTTGAGTAAATAAGTGCTAAGTAAAGCTTTGAATGAGTTGGCCAGTCCCTCGTTTATATCAACCTCTTCATGGCCTTTGCATTCATTACTAAACCTGAAATGATTAATAGTTATCAATTATGGATAGAAAATTTAGTATGCACTAGGATTAATGGCATAATCTCTTTAAGTGGAAAAAAATTGATATGCTTAGAGTAGTATTTAAAATTTCACCCATGCGTTTTATGACTTTAAAATGTGTTTTAACAGAATAAAAGACTTGCGTGAACACCTTTCTGAATGTCTGTATCATGTCACCTATTAGAGAGGTGGCTCTGATGGCTCAGGGATGCATGTGTATTACACACGTGACCTGGCTGAGATTTGGCCCCGGGTCCCTTGCTTGATTGTTGAAATGGCCTCATTTTAGAATCTGTTGGGATTCTAGTGAAGATTCCTTGTCTTTGTGATTTTCTCAGTAAGCTTCCTGATCATCTGCATTGTGTGTGTATAGAGTTACATTCTGTGATGAATGGTGGAAGTCAACTTCTAGTAGGCTTAGATATTGCTGTGAAGGAAGGCAACCTGTGAAAGAAAATGAAGGATAGCTTTTTAAAATGTTGAAATTAGACTGGAGTTACCCTGTTTTCTTAACTCATGAATGGATGTCTCAAGTATATCATGAAAAGAAATACTTTTCTCCATGTGCAAAGTGGTCCCTCTGGAGCAGTGCTTTCCATGTAGGATTATGTGGCACTTGAAGCTCTTGACATCCCATAAATGTTTTGAAAACATTGGTGGGATGAAAACCTCACTGAATTTCCCATGTCCTGAAATGTACCTGGCAGTTCTTTCCCACAGGATGGCAGACAGCAGTTGAATAGGAATTGGTCATTGTGCTTCAAAATATATATATGTATCTCCGCATGCATTTTACTTGGTAGTATGGAGCCTCCCTTGCCTGAAGGGAAGTTGTCAGAATAAAGAGTCCAGCTCTATGTGACCCTTATAACATGAAGATGAACCACAATAGTCATTTTCATTTATCCACCTTGTTATTTGAATCTTTTTCTTTTCTTTCTTTTTTGTTTTTGAGATGGAGTCTCACTCTATTGCCCAGGCTGGAGTGCAGTGATGCAATCTTGGCTTACTACAACTTCCATCTCCCGAATTAAAGTAATTCTCATGCCTCAGCCTCTTGAGTAGCTGGGATTACAGGTGCCTACCACCGTGCCTGGCTAATTTTTTTGTATTTTTAGTAGAGACAGGATTTTACCATGTGGGCCAGGCTGGTCTGGAACTCTTGACCTCAAGTGACCTGCCTGCCTCGGCCTCCCCAAAGTGCTGGGATTACAGGTTGGAATCTTGTTCAATGTTTTTAAAAAATTGTTTATATAAAGGAAGAATTTAATGATGATTTGATTGGATCACTCAAATTACTATATGTGAAGGAAAGTATTTGGAGAATTCTAGGTGCAACTTCTTTTTTTTTTTTTTTCCCATTTATTTATTTTATTGTATTTTAGGTTTGGAACTTCTTGTGCTTAACTTTTTATTAGGTTGAAAGAATGCAGGCCAAAAAAAAGATCTTTTTTAAACTAAACTGAGGAACTCATTGGAAGAAGCCTTATATAGACAGAAAACCTTTAATTTATTAAAACTTTACATTTTCTCTCTGAAAAATGTCTTCAGAGGTATTGGTATGCCATATAGTTGCCTTGTATTTTATAGTCTTTTTTCCTATTCCTTTTACGACCTATTACCACTGCAGTATTTAGGGAGTATTTTTGTTGCTGTAATTTTGGGAATGAGGATGGAAAAGACAGTTAAGTCTATTTTAGAACACATTGCAGACAAAATTTTTGATACATATTACAATAAAAATGTGAATTCAATTTAAAATAATTTATCATGCTATGAAGCTATAAATCATTTTGAGACAATATAGGCTTATCCTAAATTAATTAAATTTGTGATGCTTAATAAAAACAGCAGGTGTTCTTAAATGCCCATTAAACATCTCTGTATCCATTTTTCTGGGAGTATTACTCTATTCCTAGAATATTCTATTTGAGGTACTGCTGTCGTTCATTGAGAATGTTATTTATATCTAAGTTTCATTTCTAGGGTTATTTTTTTAAGCACTGCTAAATGAAAATCAACTTCTACTTTTAATAATTTTCTGTCTTTGCAGTGAGTCTTTAAAGCACCATTTTAGTAAAGCAAAAGATCTTGACATGTATTTGATTCTTTTATGCAGATTTAGATATGTAGATATATGTAGCAGTTTGTATATGTGAATTTTTATTGAGGTATTATATGTACCAAAAAATTGCAAGTTATATGTATATAGTTCAGTGAGTTTTCATAAGCTAAATTCACCCGTATAACCTGCTTCTACCTTAAGAGGCAGTGCAGCACTAGTACCCTAGAAGCCCCACTTAATCCTTCTTTTCAGGAGCTACTCCCCTTTCTCTCAAGGGGAGCCACTGTCCTGACCTCCACAGGCCTTGTTAGTTTTTATTTTTGCCTGTTTTTGTTCTTTATATAAATGAAATCATGAAAAAGATTCACTCTTTTGATCTCACTTTCAGTCAACGTTATGTTTGTGAGAGTTACCCGTGTTGTTACACGTAGTAGTAGATTCATCTGTTCTCACCTCTAAGTTGTCTTCCATCATACAAGTATATTGCAGCTCGTTTGTCCTTTGTACTTCTGATGGACATTTGAGGGATTTCCTATTTGGGGCTGTTAGTGCTTTGTGGACTTTAGATGTCTTTCAGTTAATATATAAATACATTGCTGTTAGATTTATGTCTGCAAGTGGAATTGGTGAGTCAGAAGGAGTACATATATTCAGTTTTAGTAGATATTGCCAAGCAATTTTCTAAAAGTAGTTGTGCCAGTTAATAGACCACCATAAGTGTATAAAAGTGCTGGTTCAATTCTTGGCAACGCTTGGTATTGTCTAGTTTTCATTGTAATCATCCTAATGGATGTATACTAGAATCATAGAATAATTTTACTTTCTACTTCTCAGGCGATTGATGAAGTTGGATATTTGAATATCTTCTTTTTTTAAGTGTTCTCTTTTATTATATTTTAAACATATTTTTAGATCTTTCTGCATTGAATTTGGCAGAGAGAAAATGTCTCTTGACTCCCTCATCTCTCTTGAATGTATCTGGAGACAACAAGTAAATTAAACAGTATAGAAATGAAAAACACAACCCAAGATGGGAAGCAAAGAAGATGATAGGAAGGGAAGATGAAAGTAGAATGAATTACTCACTTTTGTAGCTGAGATTAAAGATAAATTTTAAATAATAAAAGTATCATTATACGTAAACTTTTAAAGAAGACACATCTCAGATAGGCTCACAAAGTAAAACTAAATTATATGGTGTTTGTGAGAATGGACAAAGGCTTACCAGTGAATTCAAGAGGAAAGAAAGTGATGCAGGGACAGCATTGTGTGAGCTTAAAAAAAGAGCACTTTATCATGACAAAGGGTGCAACTCACAATTAAAATCAGACGTGACATCAACTTTCGTAAGTGAAAAAAACAACCAAACTGTTGGAAATAGCAGGAGACAGAGCCACACACGTTTGTCACAGAAAACTTTAACTCTTCTTTCTCATTCTGTGGAAGCTCAAGGAGACAAAAGTAAAGACATAGCATATTTACATAACGTAATGAAAATTTACTCTAATCAATACAGACGAGGGAAAAGATTGCTGTTCATGAAACAAAAGACTACCTTCTTTGTTAGGAAAAGAGGTTCTATGAAAACGTAAGACACCATTACAAAACAGCAGGAAAGGGAGCAAAGAATGTCAACACAATCCACAGAAAGAAAGAGTTTCAAATGCTTTCTGTACATACGAAAGTATGTTCAATGTCATTGAAATATAATAAATGCAGATTTTAAGAATAGTGAAATGGTTATACCTATACATGTTCATGGGTACATCAAGCAGTGGACCTTAGATTTAAGTATTTAGCTGTGTGTAAATGATACCTCCAAGTTCTCTCAAAGCAGGATATATGTATAGTTTATGTCCTTTCATCTGTTGGGCAAGGAGCAAAATTGATTATACAGTATGTTGATGATATTGATGGGGGTGTGAGGCAAGGGCTGCGTGTGTACATTGTTAGTAGAATTGCTATTATTACAGTTTTGTAATAGTGTTTTTGAGGTAGTGTTACTCTTGATTTAACAACATATGAACTTAGTCTGAATATTATTTGATTCGGAACGTTTTTCTTCTAAAAACACACCTTGCAAAGAATAATTTAATTGAAAATGGTACTTTTATAAACGATTTCTTTTAAAAGGATTTGGGAAGGTTGTTCTTTACATGTACTTAAAAATAATGTTCCAGAAGGGCTGGTGGTCATGAGTCTTTGTGCTTATATTCAGTCAGTGATTATCTACTGACTTGATAATGTGGCAGAAATGTTTCAGCTTTGATTATCAATAAAAAGTCTCAACAGTGGATTCTGTAAAATTACCCACGTTATAAAGGGCTTTCTAATTGTTTTGAAAATTGTCAACCATATATAAACAATGCAGTAATACTAACATCTGCCACTTTCATTTCTTCAGTGAAAAATATTTATTGAGTACCATCTGTGTGCAAGACAACATGTTAGATGCAATGATGCATTGTAGTAACGTGCTAACAAAGCTCCCTTTTCTTCACTGAGGATGGTTTTGACCTTGGGTTAACTTTCTGGCTTCATTCTATGCAAATCAGATAAAAGTGGGTTGACACCTGTCTAACTAGGCAACATTTCTAATGATGAAAATGACCCCTAATTGATGAATTACATCTGGATTTGGATGAACTGCATATATATGTTAACTTCCACTGAGAAGCCATAGCTTTGGGTTTCCTGGAGGGCAGTGACTCTTGTAACAGGGTGTATCCCTTGCGGGGACCCTGGAAGATGTGCCAGTGGCATTTTTGAAAGAGATACTGGGTCCTGTGGGCATGGGCTTCTAACCAGGGTGGATCTCACAGATGAGCATGTGAATCTCGACCCCTCACATACGAATGGTTACTCAGGAAGGCCAAAAACAATAGCTCGGGGACATCTGTGAGGACTACTGCACAGTGTGTCACAAAGACCTTGCCCACCAAGACGAACACCTGTGCTCCCTTCTGGCCAGCTCAGCTTTCTGTTCAGTACACAGATGCCAGGTGTGGCCCACAGTAGTCTTCGTAGTTTGAATATTTAACTGTGCCTAAGAAGACTACCTTGTGGGGGTTTTTGTTTGATGAGATATTGGAAAGTAAATAGGTCTTAAAAAAAATGCTGCCATATCTGGGGAGGACAACTTGGCAATTATAGAAAATAAAAACCAAACGTATAGATAACTCACAAATTCCTCCCTAGGAGTTTATTCTATTGATAGAGCCATGCATACTGTAGGCAATGGGCATAAGGATAGTCCTCCTGAAATATTAAGAAAAATACATTAATGTTAATATGAGAGCACTAACATGAATCATAGAATATCTATACAATGGAATATTGCATAATGGAATTGGAATTGTTAAAAAGAATGAAGCAGTTTTATTTTCACTGAATTTTTCTCCAAGATATATTGTTGAGTTAAAAAGGCAATATCCAGAATAGTGTTTTTACCCCACTTATATTTAAAAACACAACAAAAACACGCTTGCATATGACCAGACTAACTGTAAGTTTACACAACCAAATTGGGAAAAAGTGATTGCCCGTGGGTGGGTGGGAGGGATACTCTCTTTCTTTTTTCTTCCTAGGGATCTCTTAGGCCATGAGAAAAGGAGGCAGAATATGAAGCAGTGTCCCTGCCACTGAGGTCAGGGAGTCACATGTTACAAGTGCAGTTTAGGCCCCATCCTTGTTCCGTGTCCCTGTCCTGTCTCTGTCTGCTTATCCTGCTCAGTTCTAAACTGACTTTGGTATTTATCATTCTCGCATCAATCTTTACACTTCTTCAACAGGGATAAGGAAATTGATACAGAGACTGTCATGTAGCCATGCCATATGGGGTATGCCATCAGCAGTGAAAATAAATGCGTTTCATTTTCATATATCAACAAGGACAAATCTCGGATGCCTGCGGTTCAGCAAGACTTAGGCATCATCCCTTTTGAATGCTGTACTCTGTACATATTAAAAAAGATGAATTCTTAAGGTCTCGGGATTTAGATTGTGTTTGATTTTGGCAAAATGTCAGTATGTTACATCTTTTGCTTTGCTGATTTGTATTGCAGATGTAGGTTTTACTGGGATGCCATGGTTTTGAATATTATGAGATGTATCTCGTGAAATAAAGACTTGGTGATAATCAACACTTTTTGGCAGGGTGTAGGACATTACTTTTTACCTTTAATAGTTTCTGTCAAATTTTCGATAATTTATTCAGGAAAAAAATCTCCTAGATAATTGCTGTTTATTAATTGCTGATTTCTTTTATGGTTTATATTGTAGATTGCCCTCTTAGACTCCCCCACAGCTTTAAGTATGGAGGAAAAACTTCAGCAGAATGAAGCAAGAGTAAGTGATACTTTGACTTATTTTTTAAAATCGTATCTTTTACTATTAAGTGCATGCTTTTTTAGGACTCGCCATTTGAGATGCCTTCTTTTTCTTTACTGCACTTAGCCTCCTCCCTCCTTGGTGATCATTTTGCAAGAAGCATAATAGATGACTTTTTATGTATTGCAGCACATTCTCTGCCGTTTAATAAATGGAATTTGTCTGGCACGTGATGGTTAGTTGCAGTTAAATGGACATGCAGATCCTTCAAAGCAGTGAGGCTGCTCAGGTCATCGGAGTTGACTGGAGCAACGCTGTGTTTTCATGAAACAGTGGTGGTCCTCATGGCCTCTCAGTGACCACCCTTCAGCTTTTTGTTGTTTCCAGGGGGAAGAGTGGCACCTGAGGACTCTCTGATTACTCTCGTTAGGTGCTTAGTTTCTGTGAAGCTAGATGAGATTTGAGATGGGCGAGGGTGACCGTGAGTAACCAGAGAGAGAAGAGCTCTGGAGCTGTTACGGGCTGAAGCCAATGTGTGTGCTCATGCCTTTGAGAAACCAGTTTTATGGCTGACCTGCTTTCATACTTTTATTTTTTTAAAAAACTTCTGTGAAAAGAGAAACAGACATTCAAACAATTTTTGGAGTCGATTCTGTTCATGGTGCTGAATGGCTAAAACAGATTGAAAAAGAAAATTGGATTCTGTTGGTAAAAGCTTTTTCAAGAATACACAATTTGGAAGATAAAAATAGGGGTGTAGTTAGGAACTTGTTGATATATCTAGAATAATTATGCTGATTAATATCCTGATAATAACATTAGTAAAAACATTAATTTCTTATTCCTTATTTTGAAAGGAAATTTTATGTATTAGTGCTTCAAATTCTAATTTGGAGTGCTGTAATTTAAACTATATCTGGACATAGTGTTAAATTATTTCTTAATAGTTTTCATGAATACCAAGTAAGTTAATGGAAACCAATAAACATATTAATTTGAATGTATTATGCATGCTGTGACAGAAATGCCTATCTTGTTTCTAACATTTTCTAAATTATCATCTAGTTTTTTTGCTGACCCATTTTAATTGTTTGCAATTCGCTTGCATATAAATGTCATCACCTGATCCCACTATTAGATGTAGTAGCACGTTTGCATTTTTTAATTAATGTTTTAAATGGTTATTATTTCATTTAAATATAAAAGTAAAATAAATCAAAGACATACTTACTTTTTCTAAGCTAGAATTGTTTGAATTCAAAAAGGATTGATTTGCTCACATTTCTTCAATGAGAAATCTATCTGTTGGTGAAATGAAGGATCATTTATTGTTGGATGCTTTGTGTTCTCACATAAATTGCCAGTGATAGTCTGTTAACTGATGAGTATAAATTAGTAAATTCAACACACCAGGCTTTTCCCATTCTGGAGGGGGAGAAGGCATAAGAATAATCCTTCTCTGAAAGCTTTATTTTTTGAGACAGAGTCTCGCTCTGTCGCCAGGCTGGAGTGCAGTGGCATGATCCTGGCTCACTGCAATCTCTGCCTCCTGGGTTCCAGCGATTCTCCTGTCTCGGCTTCCCGAGTAGCTGACAACAGGCACATGCCAGCATTTTCAGCTAATTTTTGTATTTTTAGTAGAGATGAGGTTTCACCATGTTGGCCAGGATGGTCTTGATCTCCTGACCTCATCATCTGCCCCCTGGCCTCTCAGAATCCTGGGATTACAGGCATGAGACACTGGTGGGCCCCCTGAAAGCTTTTTCAAAACAAAAAGCCAGGAGAGCCACATGACCTGTTGCTATCAGGAGTCTGTAGGGTTGTTATCACTCAAGTAATGAAATGAAGGACTGGAGTGTAGAACTGGTTTAAGATAAATCGGGACAGTTTTACCAAACCAGTGAAAACAAGCAGGCTTAGGTGCAGTGGCTCACCAACCACTATAATCTCAGCACCTTGGGAGGTTGAGGCAGGAGGATTGCTTGAGCCCAGGAGTTCAAGATCAGCCTGGGTGGCTGATGAGGCCTCCTCGTTACAAAAATACAAAAATTATCTGGGTGCGGTGGTGTGCACCTGTAGTCCCAGCTCCTCAGGAGGCTGAGGTGGAAGGATCACTCGAACCCTGAGAGGTAGAGGCTGCATGGTGAGCCATGATTACGCCACTGTCCGCCAACCCAGGCAACAGAGTGAGACCCCATCTCCAAAAAAACCCAAAGACAACAACAAGCAAACAAACAAGCAAAACAGAGTTAGGGAGGCTATTCCAGTCCTATTTCCTTTGTTTTTCATCTAGAAGGTGATAGATTTTGGCACTAATAACTAGTAAAAGAAGTGACATTATTTATTTATTTATTTATTTTTGAGTTAACGTAGAAGTCCCACAATCTTATTTGAGGTAAATTGAGGACCCCTGAATGATTGATTATAGGTGAGTGAGATATATTTTGGTTTTCCTCTTGGATAAACCATCACTGCTGATACTTGTCAATAACTGATGCTATTTTTCATTAATACCCTTTCCAGTTGCTATCTTAGTGGCATATAGAAAGTCACTTTATCTTAGCAGTGAGAGTACAAGTAGATGTATTTTGTACATTCATTTTGTTCTGATTAAATAGGGAAACTTCCTGCGGAGACCAGGTAGCTTTAATGGGAGGGTGCCTGCTGCTAGGAGCGAGGAGGTGGCGGGAATGATGAAGATGTCGAAAGGAAAAGGCTTGGGAAGGATGAGTTCTCCCGTTTCTGGAGCTACTCTCTTGTAGACCTTGGTCTCTTCCTTTCCACAGAACACATTTTTCATTCATATTTTTTCTATCTTTCAGTTATCACTTTTTGTTTCCTAATGAATTAATTGCTAGGATCATTTATAAAGTTTTAGGGAACTAACAAAATATTTCCATGAACTTTGAGAAGCAGTTTCCAACTGTGCTGTGTTCAACAGTTGAGCATATTTTCTCCCCTAAGTTTGAGCCAACTGGAAAGAAGTGATTTTTATCAAAAGATTTTTGCTTTTACTAAAAAAGTCAATTAAAGAACCACCTTTTAAAAATAAAAGATAGAATGAGATTTATAAGCCCTATTAATTAGCTACAACAGCAAATTATCTCCTAAAGGAAAGCTACAGCATCCAAGGTGATTTAATCATCTAATTAGAAATAAAAATAAATTACTATTTTTTAGGACCTAAAATATAATCATGAAAAATTAACCCATTTAATGGGACGTTGTCATCCTTGAATTTGTAATTTTGGTTAATAATCCAAGGGAGCAGCTTTTACTTAAGCAGACCATGAATAAGGCTGTTGTGGAATTCTAGGCAAATTGACAAATCTCTGTCTGTTCTTTCCTTTGCCATAATGTAGGTTTTAGGATGAAATCAGCTTGTTTGATTTATCTTTGGTGATGGTTCTCTCAGGGGTAAAAGTTGCTGTCTCATTTAAAAAATTATAGTACATCTTTCCATGAGATATTAGAATTTGGAAATTATTTACAAGAAAATTATAAACTTTATGAAGCGCTCACGGATCTATATTTTTCTTTTTAGGTTCAAGAATTGACCAAGGAATGGACAAATAAGTGGAATGAAACCCAAAATATTTTGAAAGTAAGGACTAAAAAAAATGTGTTTAGTCTTACTATGCTGGATAAAACTGGTAAAACTTTTTTTTTTTTCTTAATCTCTGAACATGGCAGTGATATGGTTTGGTAAGGTAAGATCACTGGAGCCAATTAGTGACTTTCATGGGATGGGAGTTCTGGTTTGATATTGAAGAACCGAGAAAGAAGGCTGTTAGACATTATGGCTGTGTGTTTTAATATGTACAGATTATATTGGTATTTAAGATATTTGCCTTTACCTGTTGGGGTCTTTCCAGTTTTGACTCAGCACATATTAGAACTCTATTTAATATTCAAGAATATCCACTTTGTCTTTATGCTTCTGTTAAAGCCAATATCAAAGCAACACATTAAATGAAAAAAAATTCCCATGGCAATATTATAGAATATGCTTGCATAGCATGGCTAGATTTCAGAAATTTCAAAGCCACTAATTTCGTATCAAAATATTTTTCTGCACATCTCAAGGACTAGACTGGGATGGCCTGTGTTTCTGGCAAGACTCACTTTGAACAGATATGAGCAATAGCCTCCATTTATCATAATGCTTCCAAATACAAGTTTCTTTTTGTTCTTATTTTTTGCTGAGTTGGTAGAAAACCTCTGTCATCTATTAAGAGTCAGCCATGCAGGTTTGAGACACAAATTTGAATTTTGTGCTTTGTTGGTATCTGGCTGACTTTGTGCACAAGAGACAAGAATTCAGAGGCTATTGAATGTGAGGTTTGTTTTTGACGTCTGCTGAGGTAAAACTTTCCCAAAGAACAGAAATCTCCGTCTGATACTGATGAGACCAGATAGATGAGGTATGACTGAATGTCTTGGCAGAATCCTAACGTGGATCACCTTTGTGTGAGGATGGCACATCTAATTACTATTTCACAGGATAAGCTTCTGCAGCCTTGGATCTGCAGGTGAGTTCTGCATCTGACAACTGTTTCAGAGCACCGGCTCAGCATTCTATTATGTAACCTTCTCATTGCACCACTTAGGCAACTTGGCTTCTCTGGTGTTAGGAAGATTGTATCTCATGAGATCAGAGTTTGTGCTTAGGTTTTAGATGGTGGTAGGTTGTGATGGTACTAGAGATATCCTTTCCAGCTACTTCTGTACTACAAGAAGTGAGGGTTTCTGCTTTCAGACTTTTCTCTCTTTCTGATTACAATAATGATGACATATTATTTTGAGGTACTTCTGCAGTGTTTCCTTTGTTGAGAGATTTTTGTGCAGAAAACTGAGCAAAGACTTCATTCATATTTCAGACTAGTCAGATGTGGAATAGATTCGCCAAAGATTGAACTTGGTTGTTATTTAAGTTGCATTCACTGTAAGAGTTGTTGAGGCCCAGGTCATTTGACTTTTCACGATACCATGTAACATTGCTCAGGAAATTTGTCAAAGAAGGAGGACTAAAATCTGCCCTACCTAAGGAGGAAAGGAAATCAAACCATTGGCTATTTGAAAAGTCATTAGTAGCAGTAGTGCCCATTAGCACTGGAGGCAGTGCAGCAAGAGACGAAAAGATGGAGGCTCTGTCTCTGCTGCTGCAGCAGCATCCCTCTATGTCACTGCAGCATCCTTCCATGTCACTGCAGCATCCCTCCATGTCACTGCAGCATCCTTCCATGTCACTGCAGCATCCTTCCGTGTCACTGCAGCATCCCTCCGTGTCACCGCAGCATCCCTCCGTGTCACCGCAGCATCCCTCCGTGTCACCGCAGCATCCCTCCGTGTCACC
>NW_016107561.1:681552-702563 GCF_001604975.1 Cebus imitator
GCAGCATCCCTCCGTGTCACTGCAGTAGACCTTTTATAACCTTTCTGTAAAGGTGTTCATACCAAGAGCTATGACAGCCTGAACTTTTTCTTATGTTCTTTCTTAGGCCTCTGAGGTTAAATCCTCCTTCAGTTCCAACCCTTTTTAAAAAAAGAGATCTAATTATTTTATTTTTTATGACTTTTCATAGGCGAAGGAAAAAATGTGATGCATTCTAGGTGTTAAATGTTACGAGAAAGGAGAATGCTATTTCAATGTTTTTCCCTTTCTCGACCTTATTAGCCTGTTTTAGACTTCTCTGCTAGTATATGTGCTTTAAACCTGCAGTCATTTTCTGCTCATGTTTGATGTTTTAAGGGCTGCCCTAAACCCTTACTGGAAGGCAGCACCTGAAGACTCAGGTGAAGAGGAGAGCTACTCAAATGTTTTTTATGGAGACGCTGTTTAGAAACTGATTGTTAGTTGTTGGGTTTGTATCTGTGTGGTTTATGTGATCCCTTCCCATATTTCTGCTGTTTGTGTTCTGTCAGTCATTGTTCAGTAAGGCCGCGTAAAACCCACCCCAACTCAGTGGCAGTTTCCTGAGTTGTGTGCTCATATTCCCTGTTTGAGTTATGAGCCATGAGGTTGGTTTATTGGCACACATCATGAAGAGTGGTTGCGGAAACCACCCCCCTCACGGCAAGGCAGGAGGCTGAAGTCAGTGGGTAGGGCAAAGGTCCATTGAAGTCAGAATTACTCTTGAAAATTCCTTAAATTTCCCTGGAAATCACGAGATCCTAAGCTCTTGGTTACTCAGAAGCATGGAGTGATGTTGTTCCCTTCTTTCTATATCTGGTCTGTGGCTTCCCTTGCCCTGGGTCAGTGGAATCCACAATCCTGTTGAATGAAGATGGAGGGAGAGGGAAAGACTAAGACTGCTGGGTGGGTGTGAGCCCTGACAGCAGGCACCGACGGCAGCAGAGCTGGTGGCAACATGGTCATTGTGGCTGGAGCCTTGGGCTTTGATCTGCAGAACTCAAAAGTTGGATCTTAGTCTTCAGTTCTCTTTCTGACTCACTGGGTCATGGCACTCATCCTTAACTGCCACGTACCCTAGTTCCCAGCTTGGAAATCACAGTGGGTGGCAACCTCTTCCTTATATCCAAGTTAACAGAGGAAGAGAAAATAAAGTTCCGAGTTATTTTGAAAGTAGCTGACAGTAGAACATGTGTTTATCTTAATGAGGCAGGTCTTAGACAGTTAGGTAATGAGAGAGAGTTTTATTATCCTCTGTAGTGCACTCTGTCTCCACTCTCTTACCCCTTAGCCGGCCTTCCTCATTTTTATTACTTTTCATTTCCTAAAGTCGAGACATCTTTGCCTGGCCCCTACAGACACTAATCTCCTTGTCGGTGTCATTTGTCCTAGCTCAGTTCTTTCCGTGCCTGCCACCCCTGGAGTCCCTGCCCTGCCCTGCCAGAGGGCTTGCTGCTGGTCGGTGTGTGCACTAGGGCTTTGGGTTTCCTGCTGTCTTGTGGCCTTTGCCTGTGTTACTCCATCATTCAGGATGTGTCCCTTTCTGTGCCTCTATCAAAATCCACCTTGAAGCCCCCTCCCCCGGTCACCCCTCCTCCCCCTACTTCCCAGTTAGGATGAATTTTCTTTTCCTCTGTGCTTCTGCAGCATTTGGTTTTACTTCTGCAACAGGATTCTTTGTCCTTTGAGTCAGGTGGCATTGGTTTCTTCCTCTTTCTGCCAACTCTTACACACAGAAAAACAGAAGCAGGATCTGGCCAAGGACTGCCTCATTATCATTCCGCAAGCCAGCTCCTAGCACTGTGCTTCTCATAGAGCAGGCATGTGGCAGAAACTTATGGGATTAGGTTAGTATCAAGAAACAAAAATAAAAACCTTTGTATTAATCTGCTAGGGCTGCCAAAACAAAATACCACAGACTGGATGGCTTAAAAAATGGACATTTATTTGCTCTGGAGGTTGGAAGTCCAAGATCAAGGTGCTGGCAGATTTAGCTTCTCCTGAGGCCTCCCTCCTTGGCTTACAGATGGCTGTCTCTTGTCTGTGTCCTCATATGGCCTTTTCTTGTGTGCCTGCAACCTGGCCTCCCTCTGAGTATCTTAGGCTCGTCTTCTTTTTCGTTTTTTGTTTGTTTGTTTGTTTTGAGACGGAGTTGCGTTCTTGTTGCCCAGCTTAGAGTGCAGTGGCACAATCTTGGCTCATTGCAACCTCTGCCTCCCATGTTCAAGTGATTCTTGTACCTCAGCCTCCCTAGTAGGTGGGATTACAGGTGCCTGCCACCATGCCCAGCTATTTTTTGTCTTTTTAGTAGAGACCCGATTTCACCATGTTAGCCAAGCTGGTCTCGAACTGCTGTCTTCAGGTGATCCACCTGCCTCGGCTTCCCAAAGTGCTGGAATTACAGGCGTGAGGCACAATGCCTGGCCTAAGCTCCTCTTCTTATAAGGACACCAGTCAGTTTGGATTAGGACCTCCTAACAGCCTCATTTTAATCCCCTTAATTAATTAATTTTAACTAATGAGAGACTCTTATCTCCAAATACCGTCACATTCTGAGGTACTCTGGGTTAAGGCTTCAACATGAATTTTAGGGTGACAAAATCCAGCCCATAACAACAGCCCAGAACCCTACAAATCTGATGACCTAGTGGGCAGAGTGACAGGGAGGGAGTGCCGAGCAGGCAGCGGTCCTTCCCCCCAGTCATGCTCTTCACTGTTTTTCATCTTACTTTCTCCTTCCTACTAGAAAGGCTCATGTATGACTGTGCACTTTTATTCTTGGAGGGAATATGGCTCAGTACTTTATTTGGATCAGTTAGATCCTTGCTGTTCAGAGTGTAGTTCATGGATAGTAGCATCAGCATCACCCAGGAGCTGGTTAGAAATGCAGGTCCTCAGGCCAGACTACGGAACTCCTGGATCAGAATCCACATTTTAATAAGACCCCCAGGGGTCAGGTCTGCACCTTCAAATTTGAGTGCTAATTTTTTTTTTTTTCAGAGATAGGGTTTCACTCTGTCACCCAGGCTGTAGTGCAGTGGTATGATTATGGCTCACTGCAGTCTGGATCTCCTGGGCTAAAGTGGCCCTCCCACTTCAGCCTCTCAGGCAGCTTGCTGGGACTACAGGCATACACCAACATGCCTGGCTAAATTTTTTATTTTTTATAGAGATGGGGTTTTACCACATTGGCTAGGCTGGTCTGGAGTTACTGGACTTAAGCAGTTCTCCTGCCTCGGCCTCCCAAAGTGTTAGGATGATAGTGCTGATCTAGACTCACTGAGGAAAGGCGTAGTAGCCTTAGGCTTCTTTGTCCTCATATCTGTTCTTCTTCTCCTGCTCTGCACTGTCTCATAAGCTGACCCCTGTGGACTGCCCTTTTCTGGGCTCCTGGATCCCTATGGAGATTGGAGAGAGAAACCATGCCCTCCCCCTTCAGCCTCACCCAGCATCCCCAGCAGCAGGTGCCTCTTAAGACTCCATGGTCCCAGCTCCCGCAGCAAGGGCTGGCCCTTTGTGGTTGCAGTTCTGCCAGGCGACACAGCCCTGGCCTCAGGGAATACCGCCTCGTGCCTTTTCCCCTCCTGCCTAGGGCGATGCTGATCTCTGCTGTTGCCAGATTGTGGGTGGCCTTACTGCTCCCAATGGCTTTCCAGCTGTTCCTTCAGCTAAGAAACCAACTCCTTGTATTAAAGTCCCTTAGATTTAAATACTGAAGCAGTTTCTGTTTTGTGGTTAGACCTTTCCTGACGCATCTGATACCCAAGTGTGTTCCTCATGCAGACACTGGACTGCACTGCCAGCTCCTCAGAATCTTCTGTTCACATACTCTTCCTCTCTTCTTGGGTCTTTCTCTTTGTTAGGATGCTGTCCCAGTGTGATTTTCATCCTGGCTAAATTTATCTCAAACTGCAATGATTGTCTTGGAACTGGGAAGTTAGTGTTGTGATAAATTCAGCCTTGACATCAATGGATTCTTGAGGCCCTTCATATCGGTTCCCCTTTTGCGTGGCTGCAATATTGTGCTGACTGCCTGGTTTTTGAAGTAGTTTACAAAGCAACTACTCAATCCCCCTGTCCTGTGTACCTTTTGGCTTAGCTTTTACAAGTCTGCTATGTTTTATTGCTAATGATATTTTTGAAGTGATTCTTTAAGAGGAGGAATCTCCATTTGTTTCTCCATTCCTGTGTTCTCCTTCCCTACCCCAGTCTTTATGCCCCTTTTGGGTTTATCTGTCCTGTACACGTGTTGGTTTCTCTGTTTATGAACGGTTAAAGAAAAAATGCTCAAGGTATGTCATCTGGCTTCCAAATAACTCCTTGAGCTCTGTGCTTCAAAATAACTCACAGACAGTTTGGACTGCAGCGCCAGGCTGGCAGCCCTTTGACAGATGGTGCAGCAGAAGGGAGAGCTGCCTCTGTGAGTGTCTGTCCAGAGCAGAGCTGCAAAGTGATGCTTGCAGACTGAGAGTGCTTTCTGCTTGAATATTGGCTATTCTTCTCATTTTTTAATAAATAAGGTCTCTCTCTCTCTCTCTCTCTCTTTTTTTTTTTTCTGAAAACATATCCTTTGATTTCTCCAATGTGTGGCTGGTTTTGGTGTTTGCATTGCCCACACAGGGCTTTTGACTGTGGCATGGCAGGGGGTGGGGAGAGGAGGAAGCAGGCGCTCACATACAGATGCCTAGCTGGAGAGACTTTTCCTTGGAAATTGAGCAATTTATATAAGTTGGATTGAAGTTGTTTTCTTTAGACTTTAATTATGTGGAATTATTAGGTATCTTACACACTTAACAATCAGTGTTTGTCGAAAACTGAATTTGGGGGGTGGAGCATATTTGAATCCATGTGATGATGGTATCCTAATGTAAATGATTGAAGTTTAAATTGCACTGGCATCTTGATATTCCTTCTCTGGGGAGTAGGAGAGGCAGGATACTGTGGGCCCATGGCAGGGGTGGATAGCACACCGATGAAACAGAACTTTTTACTCTTTCAAAATGTTTGGACTAACAAGAAATATAGTAAAATGAGATTGGGATTCTTTTCTGGCTTAAGATTTTCTGAGTTTAAATTTCATGGGAAGGCATGCTGTCAGCCAGCTTATATCTGTTTTATAATAGAATCAATCCACTGAACTTTTTGTCTCCGGAAGATTATGGCAACCTATAAAAGATTTTTTCTCTGGCTGCCTGCAGTTTTCCATTTCGTGGAGAAGACGTGTATTGGGAGTGTAATGGATTCGAAAGCGACTCTCGTAACTGGGGCCGTTGCTCAGCAGGCTCGTGATGGGTCAGGTTTGTGGAACAAGTTTCCTGTGGTCCTCTGGATTCCTGTCGCCCAGAGCACTGAATCCTCTGGTTTCTGGAAAACCGACAGACAAAGCATGGGGGAGACAACATTTTTTATGGCCTCTCTACTTTAAATGCAGTTAATCTTGACCTCTTCTTGATATAAACATTGAACCTGGGAATAGATCCGGGGGATAATTTTGTATATGGTCATCAATTTCCCCTAGATTTTAGATGAAGGAGGAGACATTGCTTTCAGCCATGAGTTACCAGCTTTCTTACCGAAAACTCTTTGGGCATTTGATGCTTCAACATTCTGACCTCAGATACTCACAGATACTGTTTATAGTTTAGTTATCCCCATTCTAAAAACAGAAGATATTGACTCTGGAGCTCATTCGACTACGTGATGGTAATATATTGAGTTTCCGAGTGTTCATCCAAGCAGAGATTGGCTGCAGTGGGAATTTTAGAAGTCAATGCTCTTTCCTCTTTGGTTTTCATTGTAAAAATCGAGTGAGTACAGTTCAGCCCCTGCGGATTAGTGCAGCGCAGTCCGTGTGTAGGTCATGCCTGTAGTAGCTCAGTAATTCCTGTGAGATCCATTTTTGTAATTTTAAAAAACTATTTTTAAACTTTTGAAAACTTTTTGGTGAAGAAGACATAAAAGGTGGTGGTCATCCTTTGACATGCTGACATTCTAATTAACTAGGATTGCTGCCTATGTTGAGAAGGAAATTCCTAGCATTACTATAAGTTTGAAAATATTCTCCCCATAATAGAATATCTTTCTCAACTTCCCTCCCTTTAATCCCTCACTCCCTTTTTTTCTCCCTTCTTCATTAAGCACATGTTTATTGAGAGCATCTTATGTGGTAGACATAGTTTTAGGCACCAGGTATACCCAGTGAGGAAACAAAGAATCCCTTCTCTCATGGAAATTACATTCTAGTGCTAGAAGACTCTTTCCCACAATTGGGTATTCTTCTGTAAAGCTCCCATGGTCGCATCTAGTCGTGTCCTCTGATTTCTAACAGAGCAGGCCTACAATACATTTGTTGATAAAATAATATCAGAGTCCTGCCCTGGAATCTCTGACATTTTAAGCGTGGGATTATGTAAAATCAGTAAGACTTTTTCAGTTCTAGTATTTTATTAGTTAAATTTGCTTAAAAAGACAACTTATGCTAAGTGAATTTATATATGTATATATATACACAAGTATGTCTGTATACACACACTTAAAGCACTTTGAAAAGCCCTTGCAGTATAGAAAGTATTTCATAAATTGACATCCATTAGGATATAAAGTCCATGAGGACATGGTTTCTGTCTGTTTTATTTATTGCTTAGTAGGTCTGAACACTGAATAGTTGGTTAAAAAGGCCCAGTGTGGCTGTACATGACTGCAGAAGTTATTTGGAGGAACAAGTTCATACATGAAATGGCAGCTGTTCCTAGAGATGGGAGGGGGTGATATTTAATCCTTCATGTTGTTGCAACTATCCATATGTTTGTCATTCCCTCAGTTAAATTATAAATTTGTTCAGCTCAGGGAAAACATTTTGCTTATCTTTGAATCTCTTAAAAATTCTAGTGTGTTGTGTAGTAGTTCTTTATAAATGGGAAGTATTCCATGAATAATTATTGAACTTAGCTTGCCCTCTCATTTTTGAGAAGTTTCAGAACAAGTTTGAGGTTTTTCTGTAGAACAAACTGCCCTAAAACCTAGTGGCTTAAACAGACTGTGATTATTTCCCATAATTTTCTGGTCCAACCTGGCTCGGTAGATTTCTCCTGCCTTTACTCATACCCTGGAGTTGAATGGTCCAGGATATACTCACGTGGCTGGTGGTTGGCTCGATGTCAGCTGGGGATGATTTGGTCTTGTGTCTTTCATCTGCCTTCGGTTTAGGTCTTCACGTGGTGGTCTCTGGATCCTAAGAATGGCAGGAAAGGATAACCCCAGTGTCCAAGCATCTTTCAGGCTTTCAGTTGCATCTCATTTGCTAATGTCCCATTGGCTAAAGGTAGTCATGGGTATAACCAGAGAGTCTAGGAGTGAGGGAAATACCCGAAGGCACGAGTACAGGGAGATCAATAATTCTTATCATTTTTTGCAAAAAAAAAATCTGCCATGAGCATCTTTTTTTTGTTCTCTATTTTCCTTGCCCCTTTGCCTTCTGCTAGCCCCAGCGGTTTGCAGCTGTGTATGTCTATGTGTTCCTGTCTTCCCATTGAAGAGAATATTGAAAGGAGGGAGTATTTGGGTTAGGGAGTTGCAATTAAGATGACTTGAGAGGATTATGAGATATCATTTGTCTCTCTGCTTCAATTTGCAGACTAGAACAGATGATTTTGAGTCTGTCTGAACAAAAGTCACCATCAGTACCACCATGTGCAAAACTTTATCTTTTAAAATGCAGTTACACATACTATCTCATTGGTTCTTCCTTGATCTTTAAACAAGAAAAAAAGGTGTTACTGTGCTTTATATAGTATGCAGTTGTTAATTTGTCAACCTCTCACTTAAGTTAGACTCTGACTGCTAATTTCTATCAAACTGTGTTCTTCCTTTTCTAAAGTTCTGCCCTTGCAACTGTTTTTTAAGATGAAAGGCAAAGTCATAAACAAAGTTCATTGTTCTCTGCAACTGGGACTTGATAATTAATAGGGAAGATGACTGTCAGTGCTATAGCGCTTGGCGGGGTCAGAGGCTGAGCTGAGCTGAGCTATTCACAGAACCAGCTCTCATGTTGTTACTAATGCCAACCCTACTATATTTTCCATTGCAGTTCTCATCTTGAAGGAGCTGCTCATAAATAAAGGTTTTCCAAGTTTATGCTGGTTCTTACTTTTGAATAATATTTCTGGAGAAAAGGCTCAGAAATAATTCACGTGCACCATGTTAAATGTTGGTGCCATGCAATAAATTGTTTTGAACACATAAGGATTTTCCTTCTGATCTTTTGCAGTGTGGCATGTGCGCCGATGGGCTCTGACTGCATATTTATTGCTGTGGTCAGAGAGGAAAAGATTGACTGGTCATATGGAGGTGTGCCTTATGTACACTTGTAGTTAGTAGATGCGGCATTGTGGGAACTTGGTTTAGTTGGCTAAGAAGCTTAAAAAACACCATTTCATGATACAGGTAAGTTGATTGTTTATGTCGCCCAGGAACACATTTAACTCACCTTAGAGGATTTCTAAGAGATGTGAGCTTGGAGAGGAGCAGGTGGCTGGTGGAGCAATAGTGAGCCAGGGAGCAAGGAAATGGTTTTCTGCGTGCCTAGACTAGTATCTTTTGCCTGTGTGTTATTCTGGATCAGTCATTTATGGTTTTTCTGACCTTGGTCACCAGTCACTTTCTGTTTCTCAGAATCTCACTGTAAGATGCCAACAATAGTAGTTTCTATCATGTAAGGGGAGTAAGGAGCGCATGCAGAGTGCTGAGGACAGTGTCCAGCACATGGTCAGCACTGTGAGTGTTACAGCAGTGTGATCCGTTTTCTCTTATTAATTTTGTTTACTCTGAATCTATCCTTTTTGATGTAAAACTGGGTTACCAGTAATCTTCTCAAGTGGGCAGAAAAGAAATGAAATTATGTATGTGGAAACTTTATGTAGTTTTATACAAATACAAGCTGGTTACTTAGAGATATTTTATCAGGTAGAATTTTATGTTTGTTTATTTACATTGAATAACAGAAAACCCAATTCCAAACTGGGTTACACGGTACAGGGGTTTATTAGCTCACAGAAGAGTAATGGTGGGATGGAGTTTCGGCGTGGTTTAATCTGGGCCCTGGCTCACTGGGATTCTTCTTGGTTCTACATTTTGGTATATTGACTTACTCCTCAGGCTGTCTATGCTCAGAATGGCAAAGGGAGAGAAGCAATTGCAGCTTCGTATCTCCCTAACATATGACCCAAATTCAAGGAGCGTGCATTTCTGAGTTCCCAACAAAATTTTGAGCTCTGCACTGATTGGTGCATTTCTGAACCAATCCCTGGGGCCAGGGAGACACTATATGGTGACTGGCTTAGGTCTAGGTTATGTAAACCAATTGCTGTGATAAGGGATGGGTTACCCTGATTGATTGAGATGAATCAGAGCCCACCTCTGGAGCCCTTTGGAGTGAGGTCAAGCTCATTCACCACAGCCACTGTGAGCTGGGGTTGGGGGAGCAGGTGCATCTGGATGACACCATCCACATTTTGTAGCATAGACACAGAACGTGGCCGCTTGCTATAGTGTCATATATATTCAAGGCAAACAGGAGATGCACATTAATTGAAGCATTCTTTTATGTGTTAAGAGAAAATATTTTGAATATTTATGACTCAGAAATCCTGTATTGAGTTGAAAAATTATGTAAAAGAGCAGCTGAATATCTGTACTGTGGTGCGAACGTTCCGTAACAGGAGAGCCTTCTGTTTTCTGGTGTTAGAATTCAAGGATAGAGCACAACAAATTCTGTGTATTTTAAGTCATTTTCCTTTTCTCTGTAGATGGATTGCATGATTTAAAATAAGCTCCAAATGTGGGTGTGTTCTCTTCTCCAGTCTTTCATAGGTAGTTTTGAATTTGGCTCAATTTCCCACTGACCTCTTTAGCTTGATGTTTTCCAACCCAGCCTACCTAGCAACAGTTACTAGGAACGGCAGGTTGGACTTGCCCTCCATTTGTATCACAACAGCCGGTTTTCAGAGATTACTTTTCCTTAGCATCCTGGTTGATCTTGCCTTTGCATTATTTAAGGATGACAGCAGTTTCCTTTAACTCCAGGCAGCAGAACTCCAAGCATCTTAACAGAAGTGGTGGTATTAAGAAGTATGTATCCATAAGTACCAGATTATGCTAATCAGCGTAATTAGCAAGTGGGCATCTACTGACAAAAGAATAAGGGCCTGAGCTGCATGTGGATATCTATTACCAGGATATTCTGATAGTCCAAGGAGGGAGATGGCTGTACACTTCTCACATCTTATCTAGTACTTTACAGTGTCACCTTTGTTATTCTGGATCCAGCATTGTCATCTTTCTGACCTTGGTCACAGGTCACTTCACTGTAAGAGGCAAACAGTAATTGTACCTCTCCTACAAGGAGAGAAAGGAGGAGTAACCTGCAAAGTGCTGAGAGTGGTGTCTAGCATACAGCCAGTATTACAGTAATTTCATCCACTTTTTCCTTATTAATTTTGTTCACTCTGAACCTGTCCTCTCTGACGTGAAACTTTGCTGCTAAAACCAACCTTCATAAGTTGTCTTTGTCAAGTAGATGAGAGGAGTTTGTTCCAAATAGATCTGAATTCTCCCTGAAAGAATCTAGCAACACAGACATCACAGAAGATGCTCATTTTTCTCTAGGTCCAGTACATTGTACATTTAAGCCTTTTTTGTTCTCTCAGTTAGCGTGAAAGTATACTGGCATTCCCAGTTGATTTGGTGGAAGTCAAGCAACAGAGTTTGTTGTGACATTTCTTTAGGTTGCTGAGTCCCGTTTCTCATCCAAAACCACATATATCAGTTATTCTCCACCTCAGAAGTTGATTTTCAGACAGGTGTGGTAGCTTATGCCTTTAATCCCAGCACTTTGGGAGGCTGAGGTGGGAGGATTGCTTGAGGCCAGGAGTTTGAGACCAGCCTGGGCAACATAGAGAGACCCTGACTCCACAGAAAAAAAGTTAACTAGACAGGTGACATGCGTCTGTAGTCCCAGCTACTTGGGAGGCTGAGGCGGGAGGACCACTTGAGCCTGGAAGGTTGAGACTGCGGTGAGCTGTGATTGCACTACTGCACTCCAGCCACGGCGACAGAGTGAGACCATGCTTTAGAAAAAAAAACAAACTAAAAGCTTAGTGTTGTTTAGTCTGCCTCGAACTTTATACACATGGAATGTACAGAGCACAGTCACGTCACTTGATGTCAATGATGTCTTCTGAGAAATGTGTCGTCAGTCAACTTTGTCATTGCAAACATCATAGGGCGACTTACACAGACCTAGATGGTATAGCCTGCTATACACCTAGGCTGTATGGCCTATTGCTGCTAGGCTGCAAACCTGTGGAGCATGTTACTGTACTGAACACTGCAGGCAGTTGGCACATAATGGTAATTATTTACGTATCTAAACATAGGAAAGGCACAGTAAAAATATGGGGTATTGTAATCTTATGGTACCACCATTGCATATGGTGGCCCATCGCTGACTGAAATGTTATGTAGTACACAACCTGTATATATATTTTTTGTTTGACTGACCTTATTTATTCAGTATTTTTAAAAATGTATTTTAAAAGTTTTGAGGTACATTGCAGGACATGCAGGTTTGTTACACAGGTAAACATGTGCCGTGGTGATTTGCTGCACCTATCAACCCATCACCTAGGTATTAAGCCCCACATTCAGTAGCAATTTTTCCTGATGCTCTCCCTCCCCATGTCTCTCCCTCCGCCACCAGGCCCTAGCATATGTTGTTCCCCGCCCTTTGTCTAATTTATGTTCACATGGTTCAGCTCCCACTTATAAGTGAGGACATGCAGTATTTGGTTTTCTGTTCCTGCATTAGTTTGCTGAGGATGATGGCTTCCAGCTCCATCCTTGTCCCTGCAAAGGACATGATCTTGTTCCTTTTTATGGCTGCATAGTATTCCATGGTATATGTGTACCATATTTATTCAGTATTATGTTTATGAGATCCACTTATGTCTTTGTATATAGTTATATAACACAATGTGGCTATACCATAGTTTATTCATTGTGTTCTTTGAATTTGGGTTTTTTTTTTGTTTTGGGCAGTTAGAGATTATGCTGCCATGAATCTTCTTAGCCATGTCTTTGGTGGATATATGTACATATTTCTGTTAGGTGTATACTTGGAAGTAGAATTGCTGGGTCATTGAGTAGGTGTACAGTAGTCCCCCCTTATCCACAGGGGATACATTTCAAGACCCCTAGTGAATGCCTGAATCCTCAGATAGTACCGAGCCCTATGTATACTATGCATACATATATGATCATGTTTCATTTATAAATTAGGTACAGTAAGAGATTAACAACAATAGCTAATAATAAAATAATTATCACAATATACCTGTACCATCACCCTTGTGCTTTGGAGCCATGATCAATTAAAATAAGGGTGACTTGAATACAGACAGTGCACTAGTTGATCTGATACGTGTCTGCTAACAGCCTGGGGGCATATAAAGCATGGATATGCTGGAGAAAGGGTGATTTGTGTCCTGCGCCAGAAGGTGAGACATTTCATTGTGTGACTAAGAACAGTGTGTAATTTTAAACGTTTGAATTGTTTCTTTCTAGAATTTTCCATTTAATATTTTTGGACCACAGTTAACTGTGGGTAACTGAAACCTTGGGAAGTGAAACTGCAGTTAAAGGGGGCCTACTGTATGTTTGGCTTTAGTAGATATTGAACATAGTTTTCCAACATGGCTGTACCGTTTGAGTTCCTACCTGCCCTGCAACCATGCTACTCCACATCCTCATGACATTCACTGTTTTTGTCCATTTCACTTTAGTCACTCTAGTGGGTATCTAGTTGCATCATATTGTGGTTCTATTTTGAATTTTCTGAAGGTATGGAAAAAACTTTCCTTAATGATTTGCCCTCTGACCCTTGTCATCAAGCGGCTTGTCCCAGTATTTAACGTCCTCAGCCTCTGGGCAGTCCTCCAGCTCTCTCCTGCTCACTCTACTTCAGTTTTACATACACTCGCCTTCCCAGTCACCTTGGAGAGCTGTCACTCACAGTCACCACTCATCGCAGATGCCCATCAGTACCTTCTGAGGTCCTCAGGGTATCCCAGTGCAGTG
Organism: Cebus imitator; assembly: GCF_001604975.1. Lineage (NCBI taxonomy): Eukaryota > Metazoa > Chordata > Mammalia > Primates > Cebidae > Cebus > Cebus imitator. The sequence goes on from NW_016107561.1 coordinate 694,702, forward strand.
GTCTGGAGCCATCTGAACTGTGGTGAGTCTTTTGAGTTCAGCTTGCTTCATTTTCTTTCTCTCTTCCTTGTTGAGTTTGTCTATTCATTTTGCTGGTCTGCTTCCTCGCCCTTTTATCTCTCTTTGTCACAGTTACCTCTAAGCCATAGCTGTTTCTTTTCAGCCAGGTCAAAGTTCTTTCTACCAAGTAAGAAAGTAATAACCATAGTTGTAGTAGAATACCCCAGGCATATTTTGAATTCTTTAGAGTTCTTTCTTCATCTTAGAAAACCTTTTTCAGCAAACATCCCCTGTAACCTAAACAAAGACCTAAAACTTACTCTGTCGGCAAATCCTCACTTACCCAGAATGTTCATGACTATCCTTGTTCAGCAATAAAGCCCTCTTAAATGACATGATTTCTGAAAGCCTTTATTAAGAGACTTTAGATGATCCTTCCTGGTTAAGAAAGTGCAGAGTCCTAGTGGATGTGATTTAGCACGGCTTTGATTTAGGTTAGGAGTCATCATGTAAACATCTTAAAGAGGTCTTTTGCTCCATACCTATTTCAATGCAAACCTTGTTTGTTGCTTGAGTCTTAATGCGTCTTAACTGTTTTCCTCGGAGTACTGTGTGGCATTGTGTGTGGCTTAAATAACTGAAGTGTTATTTAAAGAGATCTTAGAGATCACCTTCTTCATAGAACATAGAATGTTAGAGCGAGGAGCCCAGGAAGGAATATGCAGGCTAAACACTTCCCTGTCTTTCCCACCCCCTCCCTTTTTTTTTATTTTTGAGAAGAAAAAAAAGGGAAATCGAAGGCAAGAGAAATTAAATAACTTGGTCTCAGAATTTTTGAAGTAAACCCCGGGCTAGATCCTGTTTTCTCATTTCTAATCCAGTGCAATGCCTTATTTACCTTTAAAAATAGTAGCCAAAAGACCTTTATTGTCATAACCAAAATGAGACTTCACTTTGATGAGGAGTATATGGCTAGCCTGCATCTTTTAGAATCTAATTATAAGATGTAAAATTTAGAGACAAGATTTAGCCCATGGTATACCTAAATCAGAAACCATTGTATAATGGGCTCATTTGCATTTAAATTATTCTCCTTCAGAGATTTTGAAAGTTGATTTTGAATAAAGGGCTTGTATTTATTATTATATTAAGCCAGATTGCCTTTTGTTAAATTTAACAAGATGTATTTTAACATCTGCAAAATCTCCTAACATTCCAGTCTGCTGTTAGTAAGTAAAGGTATGTTTGCGTTTAAAACAAAACTTTTGGAGAACAAAAGGCTTTATTCATTTTAACAAAACTAGTATGTCTTCTCAATGGATTAGTCTTATGAAATATTTTAAATATTGGAGTAGAATACAGTTGACAATTGGCAATCCCAATTATGGGAAAAACTATTTAATAGTTATATATATATTCCTGTTTTATAATATGCATTTAATTACTGTAGTAATGGGAATAAGTGTTGTTCTACAGAGTGCGTCTTAGTTTCTTAACACTAGATGTCACTGTAGATAGGGAAACATGCTTTACCTGTTTGTAATTATTGTGGGGCCCTTGGTAGCAGAGTTGTCTGAAGATGTGACAGATACCACTGTCAGTACCATGGAATTGGGCCTGGTTGCTGGTAATTTCTGGATGCAGAATCTGTGTGAGAGATAAATTGTGCAGAATTTAGTGTAAGTAATCATTTAGCTGGAATGTCTTCCTGTAGCTACTTTGAGAATTGCTGCAGAAAGATGAAAATGCATCTTCATATTTCTGGAGGTTCTTTTAAATAATTTTTCTAATGTTGCTTCAAGAGCAGAGCACCTGGGTAATACCTTACAGCTAAAAGTTTTTTTTATAATTTGGGTCTTAGGTAGTCATTTTGATTAGCTTGCCATTAGAAAACTTTGTTATTCGTTTACCTGTATTTGCTACTTAAAAGACTCTTCTTGTAATATCATTCCTCTTTTACCTCTCATTTTCCTCATCTTCAACTTTAGAAGTTCTTAAGAGAATTAAAACATATACTTCCTTGTACAATTATTTCTGTCATCCTTCATTGTACGTTTGGTAATGTTCACTCTAGCCAAGTAACCTCTGTGTTGGTTCCTAGCTTGTCTGTGGAGCCAAGAATCTTCCTAGATATTCAGATCGAATTACTCCCCCTCCTTCCTTGTTTACGCAGAAACAGAAAGAAAAATGTGTTGTCACAGTCAGTGGTTGAGAAGTGGAATAGAGTATCAGTTAAGGGCATGAACTCTGGAACCAAATTGTATGTAATCCAGTGCTGGCTCTGCTGGTTGCTAACTGTATGACCTTGGGTGACTTATTTAACCTGTCTGCACTTCAGCTTCCTGATGTGTAAAATGGGGATGATAGTACCTACTCATTGAGTTTTTTTTTTTTTTTTTGAGACTGAGTTTCACTCTTGTTACCCAGGCTGGAGTGCAATGGTGCGATCTCGGCTCACCACAACCTCCGCTTCCTGGGTTCAGGCAATTCTCCTGCCTCAGCCTCCTGAGTAGCTGGGATTACAGGCACGCGCTACCATGCCCAGCTGATTTTTTGTAGTTTTAGTAGAGACGGGGTTTCACCATGTTGACCAGGATGGTCTCGATCTCTTGACCTCGTGATCCACCCGCCTCGGCCTCCCAAAGTGCTGGGATTACAGGCATGAGCCACCGCGTCCGGCCTCTCATTGAGTTTTTATGAGAATATAATGAGTTGTTTGTGAAAGCATTGAAAGCAGTGCCTGACACACAATACTTACATATCAGTGCCTGTTAAGGAAATAACTTTAGGTTCAGGCACTGTGGGAACTTTTACAAATGCTAAATTATTTGAAGAATATTCACTTAGGGATGAAGAAAAATCTTTTTGGAACTTAAGAGTAATGTTTTTCTCTTCTGAAAGAACTGGAGACAAACGACGATGGCCATCATTGTCACTTCATTCTTTCATGTAACTTTTATCGAATACTTGCTTGGTGAGAGGTGTTGTGTGAACGTGAATAGGACACTTTTTGTCTGGTCGAGAAACCGAATGTAAACAGAAAATGAAACAAATTGTTGCAGGTGCTAACTTAATAATAATAAGAGTTAAAGGGATCAGGGAGTGCATTTGGCTGCAGGTAAGAACAACCTGAGAAAACGTATCCTAAGGTAGTTAGACGTTGTCTCTGTTTTTTCCTCACTGAGAACTGCTAGACTGACTGCTGGTGGCCTGGGCTTAGTGGTACATGGTTGCTAGAGCTGAGGTCTGTGTAATTCTCTTGGTCGTTCCCTTATGGTTTTTAGGTATTTTTGTGACCACATCATCACCTCTAAAATTGTCAGGAAAAATGGGGAAGGGCAAAGAAATATATGTTAGTTGAGTTTAGTCCTCTTTTAAGCCCTGCTTAGCAACTTTGGTTTATATTTCATAGCAGACCTATGCCACATGATGCTTCTTGCTTACGAGGAAGGCTAGGAAGTGATTTCTTCAGCTGAGTATATTGCTATCCTCAACAAAACCAACTTTTCCGTTCATAAGGAGGGAAGGGAAAGCAGGAGGCTGTCCTGTGCATAAGCGCTTGCTATGTGCTAAGCACTGCCCTGAGCGCTTCTTCACATGTAGTTATTCATTGGAATTGCTTAAAAATCCTTCAATGTGCAGATTTGTTGTTCTGTTTTAGGAAACAGAGTCTGGATTGGGTAAGAAATTTGACACAGCTAGTAAGTGACAAGGCCTGCTAAAAGCCAGTGTTAGGATTGGTGCGGTCACAAAGGAGGACTTGGTCAACAGGTTAAGTATTTTGGAAGATGGTAGTGAGGATTTCAGGAGGGGTTCAGAGAGAGGTGACCTTGAGGGTAGCCATAGAACCATATATATATTAAGAGTCCTTCGTTGAGCAAGAAGGACTTTCTGATGGCCTGAGTTCAGAAAACTCTATTAGCCGAGGAGTTGGGGCTTTTGGAAACACTGAGTGAGCTTGGAGCAGCAGGGTGGGAGATGGAGATGCCAAAGCTGGAGAAAGAGCATGGATTAGATCGTGTCAGACCTTAATTTCCCCATTAAATTTCTTACTGCTTCATTACTGCTTCAGGAAAAATACTCAGAGCTCATTTAAATTCTGGACATTTATTCTGAAGACATTTTTCCAGTTTAGTTTCATTATCTGAGCCATCAGTATTTCTTTTGAAGTGCCTAAATAGTGTATTGAAATTTCTTATTCGTTTCTCTCATTTCACATTGAATTAATGACATAGAATGAATTCAAAATGGATGGACTGTCGGAGATGATCTTATCCTACCTGGTCATGTTATAGTTGGGAGAATCTGAGGTCTGCACACACTCAGTGATCTTTGGGATTACATAGAGAGTTAGGGTCCACGTTGAGGTCAGAATATAATTTTCTGGCTTCTGGTCTAGCGTCCTTCCTATACCAGCATTTCTCAAAGTGTCTGCTCTAGTCCCTGCAATCTCTTTCACAGGGTACTAATATTCACTTAATAATTTGCAATTTTATCTTTAATATGTATCCTCCCCAGATTCTAGTTCCGATCTCTTAGTTCTGTGCCTATCACACAGCAGACCCTTGGGAGATGTTTGTTGAGGGACTGTTTTAGTCTTAATATGGTTCTGTAAAGGGAGAGAACAAGAAATCCTTGCCCAAATAAGCCTGGGAAACATCAGGTAAAGCAACATTTAGCAGGCCTGTTTATAAAAAGTTGGGGAAGCCGTCAGGATGCTCTCGTGCTCTGTGGCTCTAAGATCGATGAATGGAGGGCCCTGCTTGCTCCAATCTTTTTTTTTCTTTTTTCTTTTTTTTTTTTTTGAGATGGAGTCTCACTCTGTTGCCCAGGCTGGAGTACAGTGGCACAATCTTGGCCCACTGCAACCTCCGCCTCCCAGGTTTAAGCGATTCTCCTGCCTCAGTCTCCTGACTAGCTGGGATTACAGGAGTGTGCCACCACACCCAGCTAATTTTTGTATTTTTAGTAGAGATGGAGTTTCACCATGTTGGTCAGACTGGTTTTGAACTCCTGACCTCGTGATCCGCCCGCCTCAGCCTCCAAAGTGCTGGGATTACACCGCTCTGAACTTTTTTGTGTTCTGAGGACTTCTGTTGGGCTCTAAGCTAAATACTCTTCTGCAGTTTTGGTGTCCAGGACTAAAGAAGACTTGTAGCCTGAATGGATTCCTTATAACAAAAGTCCTTTTTATTCTTTGTAGGTTACCATTTGGTCTTTTCCTATTAAAATGGTGAATTTTTTTCTGCTAAAAAAGCTGTTGTCTTAGAAGACAACACTCTGAAAAATGATTGATGTGCTTAGTTTCTCAGAACTTAGACCTGGTTTTTATCCTCTGACTATTGATATTCATCATGGCTAGGTTCTAAGGGTGGTCTTTCAAAGTCTGTTTCAAAACAAACAGTATGCCCTTAGGTAATAACTTTCTCAGTACTTGAAGAAGGGATTGGCATGGTAGTGGCACATAGAATAGGTTGGCAAAGGCAGAATGCAAAGTCAGTAGGTGGGCGGTCAGTCAGCCGAGTGCTTTGTTCTCTAAGCATAGTATAGTCAGAGTCCATGGCATGACGTTATCATGGAAAGCTGGTAGTACTGATATCAGTGATAGTGATGCCATTCAGGAAATGTTTCCACAGGGTGTGTGGGAGTCTCTCTGTTCCTGGGATTGGCTTAGTCCTTCAATTTTTTTTTTTTTTTTTTTAATTTCAGATGTTTTAGAAGGCCTTTATCTTTATATCAGTGCAGTTATATAAAGTTAGGGTTCTGTTATCCTCCCAGCTCCTACCCAGTGGAGCTTGGCAGTTTAGAGGGTTGGGGGTCAAAGCATGGCTTGGCTGCTCGTGACTTAATCTTGATAAACCTGTTTTCTCCTTCTTAAAATGGGGATAATAATCATTTCCACCTCACTGGAATAATCTATGTAAAGAGATAATCTATATAAAGTACTTAGCACTGTGCCTCCAAGAGGGATTGGCAGACTTTCCATGAAGAACCAGATAGTAAATATTTGAGGCTCTCAGGCTGTATGTTCCATGACAATGACTCATCTCTGTGGAGGTGGAAGGAAAGCAGATGCAGATAAGACCTCCAGTGGGGGGTGGCTGTGTCCAATAAACCTTATTTACAAAAACAGCAGAGTGATTCCCTCAGACCATTAGTTTGCTAACCCCTGGCTTAGCAGATCAAATGTGCTCAATAGATAACAGTAGGTATGGTTGTAATTTTTGTTGTTCATACCTAGTTTCATGTTAACATTAGCCCAGGCATGGAGTTCTTAAATTTTGGATTCATATTTGTTTAAATGTTTGGAGCTGTGTGTAAGAAACAAGGTAAGTAACATCATTATCTTTGGTGTTTGTTTAATCACAGAATTTCGGAAGATACGATTAATAAAAAAACCTTAATGAAAAAGAATAAGAATTAATATGGAAAGTTCTTAAGTACCATATGTAGTTAATTAGCCATATTTTCTGTCTCTCAGTGAATTCAGTATGTGTAATAACCACTTTAGGTGGTTTGGTCTCGGTGTAAGGGTCAAAAGAGCCCTCAGCTTGCTTGTGTACAGTCCTGTGATAGATTTTTTTAAATCATATTTTTTATTAGAGCTTTTATGACTAAATATACTTGATAAGGCATATTCTTATTTTAAAATGAGCCCTCTCTGTAAGAGAAACGTCTAAGCTGTTTGTGATTAAATATATGAAGTGAGTTTCTGTTTGAGGTCTGCAAGGAATATTCAAGATTATATCACCCTGAGGCAGAGACTCAAATTCTTGTGATGATAAAAATTATACCATTTACCACATATAGCGTCATTACAATCATATCATTGGGGTATACCTGTGTCAGTGCTTATAATATGCTGGTCGGGGCAGAACCCTGTCTATTGCTAGAAGGGACCACTTTCCATCAGAGAGAAAGCTGCTGGTCCTAGAGGCGTAGTCTTCACAGAGTGATAGTGAAGATGTATTTTAGAACTTATTATTTTATGCTTCCCCTATCGAGGAATTTTTTCAGTGTTACCCTTTCATGTCAATATTAATACTGCTTTTCAATGCATAATAGGCTTTTTTGAGGGGGGGTCAGCTTTTAAAATTTCGTTAATTTATGGAGAGGGAAAGATTCCAGAGGGCATTGTAGTGGAGTTTGAGAGGCATCAAGATTTCATGATGGTTAGCTCTCTCTGTTCAAAGCCTCGTTCAGTAGAGATTGCTTGGGAATGTGTTTTTGTCCAATGTCTCTTCCCTCTCTTTTTTCCACTTCCCATCTGATTCTTCTCTTCCCGTGTCCCATGTTTTCTGTCTCACTTTCTGGTGGATCTGAGAATTGAGGGGGTAACAAGGAAAGACGAGGTGAGAACAGAGTGAAGGTGCTGTGTTCACATACCTTGGGGTAGAAAAATGGAAACCATTTCAGTGTGATTTTATTAACTCTTGCTTAAAAAAATCAATTTTATTTTTAGAGCAGTTTTCGATGGGGTTGTTTGTTGTTTTCTTGTAAATTTGTTTAAGTTCCTTGTAGATTTTGGATATTAGCCCTTTGTCAGATGGACAGATTGCAAAATTTTCTCCCATCCTGTAGATTGCCTGTTCACTCTGATGATAGTTTCTTTTGCTGTGCAGAAGCTCTTTAGTTTAATTAGATCCCATTTGTCAATTTTGACTTTTGTTGCCATTGCTTTTGGTGTTTTAGTCATGAAGTCTTTGCCCATGCCTATGTGCTGAATGATACTGCCTGGGTTTTCTTCTAGGGTTTTCATGGCTTTAGGTCTTATGTTTAAGTCTTTAATCCATCTTGAGTTAATTTTTTTATAAGGTGTAAGGAAGGGGTCCAGTTTCAGTTTTCTTTCTTTTTTTTTTTTT
>NW_016107561.1:702783-715922 GCF_001604975.1 Cebus imitator
TGTCAACTCTGTCAAAGACCGGATGACTGTAGGTGTGTGGCTTTATTTCTGGGTTGTCTATTCTGTTACATTAGTCCATGTGTCCGCTTTTGTACCAGTATCATGCTGTTTTGGTTAGTGTAGCCTTGTTGTATAGTTTGAAGTCAGATAGTGTGATGCCTCCAGCTTTGTTCTTTTTGCTTAGGATTTTCTTGGCTATATGGGCTCTCTTTTGGTTCCATATGAAATTTAAAGTGTTTTTTTCTAATTCTGTGAAGAAAGTCAAAGGTAGCTTGATGGCAATAGCATTGAATCTATAAATTACTTCGGGCAGTATGGCCATTTTTATGATACTGATTCTTCCTATCCATGAGCATGGAATGTTTTTTCATTTGTTTATGTCTTCTCTTATTTCCTTGAACAGTGGTTTGTAGTTCTTCTTGAAGAGGTCCTTCACATCCCTTGTAAGTTGTATTCCTAGGTATTTTATTCTCTCTGTAGCAATTGTGAATGGGAGTTCACTCATGATTTGGCTCTCTGTTTGTCTATTATTGGTGCATAGGAATGCTTGTGATTTTTGCACTTTGATTTTGTATCCTGAGACTTTGCTGAAGTTGCTTATCAACTTAAGGAGATTTGGGGCTGAGATGATGGGGTTTTCTAAATATATACTCATGTCATCTACAAACAGAGACAATTTGACTTCCTCTCTTCTTCTTTGAAGACCCTTTATTTTTTCTCTTGCCTGATTGCCCTGGCCAGAACTTCCCATATTATGTTGAATAGGAGTTGTGAGAGAGGGCATCCTTGTCTTGCGCTGGTTTTCAAAGGGAATGCTTCCAGCTTTTAACCCATTCAATGTGATATTGGCTGTGGGTATGTCATGAATAGCTCTTATCATTTGAGATACATTCTATCAATACCTAGTTTATTGAGAGCTTTTAGTATGAGGGGTGTTGAATTTTATCAAAGGCCTTTTCTGCATCTATTGAGATAATCATGTCACTGGTTCTGTTTATGTGATAGATTATGTTTATTGATTTGTGTATGTTGAACCAGCCTTGCATACCAGAGGTGAAACTGACTTGATCGTGTTGGATAAGCTTTTTGATGCGCTGCTGGATTCATTTTTGCAATGATGTTCATCAGGGATATTGTTCTGAAATTTACTTTTTTGTTGTGTCTCTGCCAGGTTTCAGTGTCAGGATGATGTCATAAAATGAGTTAGGGAGGATTTCCTCTTTTTCTATTGTTTGGAATAGTTTCAGAAGGAGTGGTACCAGCTCCTCTTTGTACCTCTGGTAGAATTCGGCTGTGAATTTGTCTGGTCCTGGGCTTTTTTTGGTTGGTAGACTATTAATTCCTGCCTCAATGTCAGAACTTGTTATTGGTCTATTCAGGGAGTCGACTTCTTTCTGGTTTAGTCTTGGAAGGGTATATGTGTCCAGGAATTTATCCATTTCTTCTAGATTTCCTAGTTTATTTGCATAGAGGTGTTTATAGTATTCTGTGATGGTAGTTTGTATTCCTGTGGTATCAGAGGTAATGTCTCCTTTATTGTTTTTTATTGTGTCTATTTGATTCTTCTCTCTTTTCTTCTTTTTTAGTCTGGCTAGCGGTCTATCTATTCTGCTAATCTTTTTTTTTTAACTGTCAGAAATTTTATATCATTCTATTTTCTCCTTGAATTTATATATCTAATTTGTCACATAAAATTTTTGCTGGTTTAATGTGTTTTGAAGTTTTTCTTTGATCATTCTATTATATTCCCTTGCAATTAAATTATGCAAATAAATTTAAAAGTAATTAAATATTTCCTGTAATGGTGAGGCGCTAATTATTTTTAAAAATTTCCTCCAGTGTGAGTTATCATTGTAATTATTAGTGGCACATGTTTTTTCAGAGCAACATAAGTATTATACATTTTGATAACTAATATTAGACATTAAAAATGTTATTAGAAATGTCATTTAACAAAATGTCGTGGGCTTTCCCTTCATTTAAATCACATACGTCTGCATGACTATTCAAAGGGCATGGATGGGGCCACAGATTTACCCTTGATAAACCTTTTCAAGCAGAAGAGTTGAGGGGATTGGAAGGACAGTTGCTTCGGTAGTGGTTCTCAAATCTTTGAAATGTTTTAATGCAATAAGCTAATATGATCTGTCATCAAAAATAATTTTTAATAGTCTGCTGACAACTTGATATTTGGTCTTCCTTTAATTTTGTTGAGAGCCAAGAATTGGAAACCACCTGACTTTTAAAAAGGCCCTGTTACCCAGTCATTAGAATCATTTGCTTTCTCAATTTCTGGGAAGTTTACCAAAAAGGCTTTACCTGTACTTACCAGAAGACTATCACTCATACTTGTTGCTTTTTCACTTTAAGGCACCTTGTTAAATTCCATATACTATGGAGAGGTTGGAAAAGCATTTTTACATAATGGACTTTAAGTGCATTTTATCTTTGTGTGTGTGTGTGTGTGTGTGTGTGTGTGTGTGTGTGTAAAACTGTGGCACTCTGGAATTAATTATTGCCTTTCCAGTCAGAAATATTGGGCTTTTTGTTTAAAAACATCTGACTACACTCTTCGGTTTATGCCATTTCTGTTTGCTAATGCTAGGATACTTTGAAAGGGGGTACTAGGTATAGTGCCTTCCTGCGACTTTGCCAACTTGAAATAAGGAAACGGCCTTCACCGTATCTTATGGTTCTGAGGCAGCATTGTTGTTTGGGGCAACACCTGAGGTTCGTTGTCTCACACCAGGGAAATCAAGGACATGGACACACAAGGAATGAGGTTAAGAGTGGAGGTTTAATAGGCAAAAGAAAGAGAAAAGCTCTCTCCCCGGCAGTCAGATTGGGGCTCCCGAGCGGGTTTTCCAGGTTCACAGCGAGGTGTGGGTTGGTTTTATAGAAGAGCTTGAGGAGGTGGTGTCTGATTTACATAGGGTGCACAAGATTGGTTGGACCAGGAGTACCGTTTATATAATGCATGAAGGTCTTTTTAGGACTAGGTGTGTCATTCACATATTGTGGGAAGAAACTGGCTGCCCCGCCCTAAGGTTTTATTATGCAGATGGTTCTCTTACTGGCCAGGATCCTGTTCCCTGTTCCTTTACTCTACATGTGTCTGACAAAGAAAAAGGAAGATGGAGCCTCCATGTCTAACATGCCTGGTCCCAGATAGCCTTTTCCTGTTGGCACAGCTGCTGGCATTTGCCCATGCAAGCTTCCAGCTTGCTTATCTAGGTTTTCAGCTCAATTTTTTTTGTCTCCTTTTTGTTAGAAAAGAAATGATTTTGGGGTGCTCTTTAAGAAAAAGGGAAACCTTGTCGAGGACTCTCTTAAACCCTCACTCATTGCCTAAATAATTGTTTCTGAACTCCTGTATCAGTTCCTCCTGTTTGTTTTGCTCTCAGGGGACTGTGATGTATCTAAATTTAGAGCATCCCCACATAGACTGAAACACCCGGGCTCTATCACTAGATTTGTTCTTAACCGAAATATGTTTAAGACAGGGAAAGGCAGGAAGTTCTATTATAGGTCTTGATTAAGAACTTAACTTCTGATGTATCGGCTTAACTTCCGATGTATTTGAATTTTCTCCGTTTGGCACATCAGTGTACTGTAGAAAATTTAGCATGGGTTGCAGGTATGTCTTTCTGTTGTGAAATGAAAGAAGAGCAATGGTGAAAAAGGAGTTGTGAGAGAAGAGGGTAAGGATTGCAGGGGTGTTCTCAGGCAGACACATTTAAGAAAAGTATGTACATGGAAGCTAAAGATCTGGAAGTTGAAGATCTGGAATTTTTTTTTTTTTTTTTGAGACTGAGTTTTGCTCTTGCTGCCCAGGCTGGAGTGCAGTGGTGCGATCTGGCTCACTGCAACCTCCGCCCCCTGGGTTCAAACAATTCTGCCTCAGCCTCCTAAGTAGCTGGGACTACAGGCATGTGCCACCACACTTAGCTAATTTTTGTATTTTTGGTAGATGGGGTTTCACCGTGCTGGCCAGGGTAGCCTCAAACTCCTTACCTCAGATGATCCACCTGCCTTGACCTCCCAAAGTGCTGGGATTACAGACGTGAGCTATGGTGCCTGGCCATAGATCTGGAAATTTATACCCTTAAAACTACCCATGCTTAATATTCTCTGTTCCAGTCCTTAGAAAACTACCCCTTTGAAGTTTACGGCTTTTAGCCACTGATTCTCAAATACCTGCCTTTGTTAGTTACTTAAGAATCATTAGAAACATTAACTATTCATGTCTCTTCTCTAATTCTTTTATGTAAAAGAATATAATGCACATTTTTGTGGGTTTTCATTCTTTTATCTAACAGTTAACGTTTTAGTAACCTAAGTCACCAAAATTTGGTATTTATAAGTGTTCAATTGGGAATTACTGGAAAATATTGGCTACCAATCAGTATTCCATTAAGAAACCTGTCTGTGATTTTTAGGAAGAGTTCTTCTATTGGGTTGTATATCCTCAGTGTGGTCATGCGTTGTTTGTGGTCTGCAATCATTGATATTATTTTTTTAATGTATAAATTATAAATTACTTTTAATTTGGCTTCATTGTGATGTTTGTTATGTATATTTAATTTTTTCACATATAGTGAAAGGCAAAATGGGCCAGTTTATTTTAAGTAGCATTGACATTTTATTTTTTTCATATATGTTGATTTATTTTTCCAGGGGAAAGTGGAACCAGTTGGTTTCGTGAGTTTCTGGGTTTTTTATTCTAACTGGGTTAAAGAAGAAACAAGGTTGAAATAAATATTATTAATCAAAGGATATAGAAAAGATACATTATTATTGTTAAGATATATTCTATATCTTTCTTACTAATATATAATTGGTATAAAATATAAAATATATAATATAAAATATATATGATTAGTATAAATTATATATAATTAGTATAAAAATATACTAATTTTGTATATTTATGTTTTTCTTTCTTATGTTAGATGTAGCAAAGGTTTTGCTTTTCTTTTATTCCTGTGCTTGTGCCTTCAAATCTTTCATTTATCTTGTTTTCAAAATATTAATTTCTGCATGTCTTATTTCCTTATTCTTATTTAATATTTTAAAAACTTTATTTTTAGGCTTTTTGTATAGCCATGAAATTACTTAAGGTTATGCATTTTCCTTTGAGTATGAATTTGGCATCACCTTATATATTTTAATATATATTTCTGTTTAGATTCTCTTGAAGTTTATAATTATTTTTTTTTAATTTTTTCTTATACTGCCCCAATAGGTATCTAGGAGGATATTTGTTTTCAGAATTTCCCTGAGTTTTTTGATGTGTTGGGATTTTCATCCCAGATTATTGATTTATTATTACATTCTGTCTTTTTTCATGGTCTGTTTTTTTTTTTTTTTTTTTTTTTTTTTTTTTTTTCTAAACTATATTTGATTTAATAAACAAAATACTTTTTTTTTCTTTCATTGCTTCTGATCAGTGCCTTTGACTGTTGGTTTCTCCATTCTTTATCTTCATTTTGATTTATCTGTTGGATGAATGGAGGTGTCATCTCTGACATGTCCTTGGTTTTTGTTTTTGAATGACAGCGTAATTGTCTATAAGGCTCATAGTGGGTTTATTTATTTATTTTGGAGACAAGAGTCTCACTCTGTCATCCAGGCTGGAGTGCAGTACTTCGATCTTCACTCACTGCAACCTCCAACTTCTGGGTTCAAGCAATTCTCCTGCCTCAGCCTCCTGAGTAGCTGGGATTACAGGCACCTGCCACCACACCTGGCTAATTTTTGTATTTTTAGTAGAGATGGGGTTTCACCAGGCTAATCAAACCACCTGCCTTGGCCTCCCAAAATGCTGGGATCACGGGCGTGAGCCACTGCGCCTGGCCATGGCTCATAGTGTTTTTGTTAAAGCTTAGATATGTTCTATTTTTCATCCAAAGTCTTGAACTGAGGAGAAATTTTCGATCAACCTGATTTTTGTTACTTTGAGGCCAACCTGCATTTAAATATTATTTATAGTTCTTTGCAGCATTTTCTATGTATCTTGAAAGCGTGCTACTATAATATGTGCAGGTATTGGTCACTTGAGTCTTGGTCTCTCTGGGTTCCTGGTGAAAACAACTTGAGATTCTGTTGTTGAAAAAAGATGTTACCTTTTTACTCCCCAGTACTGCTCCTTATTTTCTTTATTTTCATATCCTATTATTCTTTTAAACTAGGTTGTTTGTGAGTAAAGACATAAAACATACATGCATTTGATGGTTTCAACTACCTCAAAACTAGATGAGTACTAAAACAGAGCAAGTCCTTTGAGCACAGGTCAGAAGTCAAAGAAAGGCTGGAAAGTATTGGAATGCTTTAGGGACTTTCACTCATTTGAGATCCTTTGGTGCATAACAATTTTTAAGATGCGATTTAAGTTTCCTAACCCACAGGAGATTAGCAAAAATCCAATTAGAAGTGAGATAGGAGCTGTTAGGAGCCGGCCCAAGATAGCTTGCATTAGTGACAACCTGCTGATTTTTAAAGAAGTAGAATAATTTAAACAAATCCAAGCACTTTGACGACTCCCTGGTGGAGGATGAAAGCAGCCTCCACATGGCCTTCAGAGGCCCCACCAAAGACATGGACTGAGTTCTGTTACACTTGAAGTCATCTGAGGTCCAAATGATGACTCAGAGACCCAGGGAGAGAGGACAGTATGCTGTACTCCACAGCCCAGGGAAGTGTGCTGCTGCTTTTAGGAAAATTGCCCTTGAATATAATTACATTTAAGAAAACAGTTTGGGACTCTGTAAAAGAAGGCCTAGGCTTTTGGGAAAATTCTTTTGTGGAGAACAACTGGCAGCCATCCCCAGCCTCAGTGTTGGTTAAATATATTAAAGGATAGTTTCTGTATTTTATGCATGTATTATCTCCCTATAATTGCAAACTTCTTGAGGTCAGGGACTACCTTTCATGCCTCTCTGTATTAGTCAATGAATATTTCTGGATGGTTGTCTTGATGATGAGAGTTTAATTCTCAAAAGTCAGAATGTAAGTATACCTATAATTAAATTTGAAATTAAATTAGCTTGGCAAGAAATCTTGACTGCATGTACTTGTTAAAAAAATGATAACATAAGCATTAGAGCTGGTAAATGGAGAATTGGTGTTTATTCAGTGTAAGTTCTAAAAGACTTGTGATTTGATTAATTTTCATTTTTAAAAGTGAGCAGACTGGATATTAGATATATTATGTTTCATCCTGATGTGATTGAAAATGCCTTTTAGAATAAGAAAACGAATACCTTCCATTTATATAGTCCCTTTCTTCCAAAGAGTCCAAAGCACTTTCCAGAAATCATCTCATTAATTTCTTTGGCTTTCTTGCAGATTGTCTAATGGAGAGTGGTGTGTGTGTGTATGCATGTGTGTATATATCTGTACATGGGTTCCCTCTTTCCCTTCCTCCCTCTCTCTTTCCCTCTGTTCCTACTCCCTCCCTCCCTTCCTCCCTTTGCCTTTCTTTTTATTTATTTTATTTTATTTTATTTTTTCTTTTTAAAGATGGGGTTTCACCATGGTGGCCAGGCTGGTCTTGAACTCCTGACCTCAGGTGATCCACCCACCTCAGCCTGCCAAAGTGCTACAATTACAGGTGTGAGCCACCGCGCCCAGCCTTCCCTTTACTTTTCATTTGATAGTAGTCCTGTCTTGACTAGAATTTGGCATTTTGTTAAGCCTCATGTTTCAAGAATTGCATACAATTTTTGGAATATTAAACCACACTTATTCATAAACACAGAGTTTTCTGGAGAAAAATGCATCTTATACTACCCGTACACAGGAGATCAGTAATCAAAAGTTGATATCAGAAATGGTGTCAGAACATGAATTTCAGCAGCAGCTTCCTGTTTTGACTTTTGTAATAGAATTTGATTTCTTAATAATTGCTTTTATTTTCATGCCCACCCTTGGGCTGAGCAATTGCTTAAGTGACAAAAGCAAGTAATTAAGAGGAAAAGTGAGAATTATGCGAAGGTGAAATTATTTCTAATTTAACATTTTCTCTTTATAGAGCAAGCGTATTAGTTTTGTATTATTTTCATTTCTTTGCTAGAACTTGCTCATTTGGGCAGTTAGGTGGCATCTGTCATTTTCTTTAATTGATATTCCTCTTCAGCAGCCATCAGTGCCTTTGTGGATTGCTCTTACAGCAGCTGCATTTTGGCAGTAAAGTGGTTCACAGCAAAACTATACCGTTTTGATCTGGGTTGTGGCAGAATCTTTAAAGGATTTCTTGATTGATTAAACGGCTTCATGAGGCCAAAGGAAAATTATCTCTCTTTCCCATCTCCTAAAACACTGATTCTGAAGTTTCCTGTCGCTTATGCTTTATTCATGTATTGCAGGTTGTAGTTTCATTAGATTTTCTTTTTTTTCTTCTCAAAAGGAAAAATGGATTTTGCCTCCATCTTTCTGTGATCTTGGACCAGCGTGCCAGTGTGGCTAAACTGCAAAGCTGTGCTTGATTTTTCTGCCCTGTTTCAAGTCTTTGTGGATGTCAAGGGGGAGCTCCTTATCTAGGGCAGGCCTTGCTATGATTCTTTATAAACACGCTGAGCTGGAAGCTGTAAGATTCCATGAGGCAAAGGCCTTTCAAGGGATTATTTAGTATCCTCTTCCTTCTCCACACAAGACAGTGCTAAGCAGCATATTACACACTCAGCTGTTGATGACGGCTTACAAGTCACTGTCAAGCTTTTATGGGTAAGGCAGGTGAAGGCCTGAAACAGCTGGATGTGTTCAGGACCTGCCATGCACCCCCGGTCCCCCACCTTATAAATCTCCTGGGGCAGAAATGAAAGGCTGAGTTGACAGCAAATCATAAGCTTATAATTTCGTTTGAGCAAAGTCAAGCGTTGAACTTAAACAGCAATGAGCATGGTTTTGGGGGAGAGATATTGCTCATAGAAGCTTAGCAACTTTACATATTTTTGTCCTTTTCAGAATATGTATAATTTGTCATTTGGCAGTGGATCACACATATCTGATTTGGAAATAATAGGTTACTGACACAGTTTGCTGATTTTTTTGTTGTTCTTAAAAAAAATGAAACGCTTGCATAACATGTCTCTAAAGTATTGACCAAAGGTCTCCCCAAACATGCCCCAAAATAAAGTGTTGTTTGTTTATCAAAAGAAAGCAGGAGTAAGAATTGCTGAGATTCTAACCCAGAACTCATTTTGTCTTAGCGGGGGCTAGCTTGTAAGTAACAGTCACTGGAGAAAAGGAGGAGGGAAAGGTTATTATCATTAATGTTTTTGTCTTGATTTGATACGTGATTGGGATCTTCAAGCATCACAGACCTGTTTCCATCCTAAGGCTTTAGAAATAGTCAGTTCTATGCCCTAAAGCCTAAAGCTGTGTGGGGAGGCAAATCCTACCACTCGGGATGAGCCTTGACTGCTGTGCAACATTCATAGTTCATTAAACGTGGCGAGCGAGTTCAGGTTCCATCTTCATGTTCTTCTCCAAGCCATTGTGGCAAAACACAGTCACAGAATCCATGGTTCGGCACTGCGGAGGAATGATGGAATACCACTGGGAAGCAGTAGAGCATGGTGTTGTAATGTCATGGTCTCTGAAGTCAGGTTACTTAAGGTCCAATCTGAGTGCACTATTTACCACTTATGTAATATGGGTAAATAACTTATATTTTAGTCTTTATGATGTTAGTGATCTCTTTTAGTGCCTATCTGTTTCCTCTTTGGGGATCAGAGGGGCCTACCTTCCATCAAGGATCTTGTTGGTTTAGAGGGCACACAAGGTATATATATTTTGGAATAAAGGGGGTGTGTGTGTGTGTGTGTGTGTGTGTGTAGGTGTGTGTGTGTGTGTGTGCGTGTATCTTAATTGGAATAAGAAAAACAGTGGGACTGTTTTTAGCAAGGATATGGAGGGTGATTTTTTTCTTTCACAGAAAGAAAAGCAATGTATTGCAAAGACATTAATGTCATGTTGAATATCAGAATTTAAGTATTTGAAAACTGTGTATTCCAAATTGAGTCTCCCTAAGGAAAATGTGAATCTGCCAATTGTTTATATGAGTAAAATATGGTGATTTGGATTCAGGATACCCAGAAGTCTTTTCCTAGATTAGGCCAGACCATCAGGATTATATGTCTGTATTGTATTATGTTAGCTCCAGTAGAATTTCATTTATTGAACTAACTTTTGGAAAAATATCATATTAAAGGGCATTGTAAGAAATGCCCTAAAAAGCAAGTTGCCTTATATAATCTGAGGTGTCGTCAAGGCCAAGTTGGTATGGTTCTGTGAGAATTCATGAAGGACGATCCTCTCAGGATCTTTACATGTTTGTGATTACGGTGTCAAGGAAAGGGCTGGAAAGGGTTTGTTTTAAACTAATAGACCTTGAGTCAGGTAGCCACACATATTCTCTCTGCATTGGCTGGCATATTTAGGGTCAGTGGTTTGTCCCACCCTAAACAAATACATATGTAGGACTCACTGGCAGGTAGTTTGTAGCCTGTTCTCACTTCTTAATTTAACCTACTGTCCTTTTGCTTCTTTATTTCTCGCCTTATTCTAAACTTTTCTGGTTTTTGTCATTATTATATGCAAAATTGTGTTGGACACTAGAATGGAAATAATAGAGAGTATACACTGTCACTTTAGTCCCCATGAACTATTTATTAGTCTTGACAACAGTTGATAATTCTTGCCTGAGTCAATGATTTCATAGGAAGTTGCAGGATAAGGATATTCTAAGTTGATCATCCCTTTCTCCTTTGTTTGAAAGGTCGACCTTCACCTGATCACCAGAGTCCATTTCAGTCCTGTGAAAGGACAAGATAAATGCTTAATTTTTTCTTTTTATAATTTTTTTTAAGGTGAGCAGCGAGTTTTGGCCAGGTACAGTGGCTCATACCTATCATCCCAGCACTTTGGGAGGCTGAGGCAAGAGGATCACTTGAGCCCAGGAGTTTAAGAGCAGACTGAGCAACATAGCAAGACCCTGCCTCTCTTGTTTTTGTTATAAATACATAGATTTTTTAAAGTTGGTTTTATAGTCTTTTCAGATGAAGACAGATGATTTATTTCCCTCCTCTTTGGCTTTCTCTCTTTTGATTATTCTTGTAGAATCATGAATTTCCTAGATTCAGTGTGTTTCAGTTAACAAAACATTCTACTTTTTAGATGCACAAACACTACTTTGTTGAGGGGCTGTTGTGTCCCTATACAACCTTGTAATGCTCTGAAAGCTTTCTTGCTTTCTGCCAGAATAAGATGTCCCATGCACCTGTTGAGCCTTTTCTTTCTGAGAGTTGAGACTAGCTGTTTCTTGAGACAGTTCTGGTTCCTGCTTCTGGGAACTAGGGTGCTCATTGCTGCCGGGGTGCTATTGCTTCTAAGCTATTTATTTCATAAATACAATGTTTGTATTTGTTTGATTTCATAATTATATATCTTCTCCCTTACACTGAATGTCTTGATTCCTAAGTCCATTAACTTATTTTGTTTACTTACTTGATTTGAAAGCACTCTGATGACAAATCTTCCTTAATAACAGCATTTGAGTACAAAAGATCTACAAAGATATTTTAAACTTTATTAAGTAATTTTATGATTAGTTATAATGTTAGCAATGCTGTTTCAAAACAGCTTTTAAATAAATCAAATATATAATACATATAATTAAGACTACCAAGGTGATCTATGGGGACAGCAATAAAAGTAAGATTTATCTGTGTATACCTTTCTTTTCTTTCTTTTTTTTTTTTAGATGGAGTTTCACTCTTGTTACCCAGGCTGGAGTGCAATGGCGCGATCTTGGCTCACTGCAACCTCCGCCTCCTGGGTTCAGGCAATTCTCCTGCCTCAACCTCCTGAGTAGCTGGGATTACAGGCACGCGCCACCATGCCCAGCTAATATTTTTTGTATTTTTAGTAGAGACGGGGTTTCACCATGTTGACCAGGATGGCCTCGATCTCTTGACCTCGTGATCCACCCGCCTCAGCCTCCCAAAGTGCTGTGATTACAGGCTTAAGCCACCGCGCCCGGCCTGTGTATACCTTACTATATTGACCTAGACTGTAGAATTGCATAAATGTAATATGTATTATATACACACCTAAATATATTTGCATATGTACATTTTTGTTTGTATATAAAGCTTAATATATGTAATTTAAAATTTTAAATCCTAAAATTTAAAACTGGTATGCTATAGTAGGAGCCATTTTTATTATTACTGATGTTTGTTTTTTTCTTATGGAAAATATGAATGATATGAGTATGCTTTTGGAAAGCAAATATGAATATATATTTTAATCTTCCACACTTGTTACAAAAAATAAGAAACCATACATTGTTCTACATCATGATTTTATTCACATAGCAGTATGTTCCTGACCTTCTTAGAGATTTTCCTTTTCTTTTTTTACAAGTGCACAGCACATCATTATGTGGATATATTGTAGATTGCCTCAAAACATATTGTTAGGCATTTTTGTTTTCAATGATTTGAAGTATAAACAGTATCATAAGGAATAAGAATAATGGGTGTGTGCACATGTGTATGCAAGTCATTTTGTTCTTCCTCCTGCAAGTTCTAGGATAGAATTCTGGATGTGAGATTGCCAAGTCAAGGATAAGGTAATCTTCATTTAGAAAGATATTGCCAAATTCCATTTTCTAAGAGTTGTACCATTTTGCTTTTCCACAGCCTCTCAACAGTGTTGTCAAACTAAAAATTTTGCTGGTCTGATAGATCAGAAATGGATCATGGTGGTTTTGATTTGTATTCCTCTTCTGGAATATAAATGAATGAAAATAATACAGCCTTTTATTTAAGGGTCAATTAATTACATTTCCTTTTCTATGAAATACTTTCCTATAAATCTTCCATTTTTCTATTTGTGTTTTTGATCATTACACTTTCCCGTAATTTCCATGGCTCTTCATATAGTGACCTTTTGTCAGTAATATATATTGTAAATATTATTTTCCAGTGTTTTATTTGTCTATCCATTTTGTCTTTGGTGTTTGCGTGTGTATGTGAACCATGTAGAAGTTTGTATTTATAGATGTGTGTGTATGTATATATATTAAAACATATAATATGGTCACAACAGTTTGGGTTTTTTTTTTTTTTTTT
>NW_016107561.1:715972-734689 GCF_001604975.1 Cebus imitator
CAATGGCGCGATCTCGGCTCACTGCAACCTCCGTCTCCTGGGTTCAGGCAATTCTCCTGCCTCAGCCTCCTGAGTAGCTGGGATTACAGGCATGCGCCACCATGCCCAGCTGATTTTTTGTAGTTTTAGTAGACACGGGGTTTCACCACGTTGACCAGGATGGTCTCGATCTCTTGACCTCGTGATCCACCCGCCTCGGCCTCCCAAAGTGCTGGGATTACACACAACAGTTTTTATAGGGAAATTTATAATATTTTATGGCTTCTGGAGTTGGAATTATAATTAGAAATTTTTTCTTTATTTTGTGATTATAAAGGAGTACACTTAATTTTTTCATTTGATTTATATAGTTTTATATTTTGTTTGATTGATTGATTGATTGATTGATTGAGAGAGACAGGGTCTTACTGCTGCTCAGCCTGGAGTGCAGTGAGATCATAGCTCACTACAGCCTTGAGCTCCTGGGCTGAAGTTATTCTCCTACCTTAGCCTTCCAAGTAGCTGGGGCTACAGGTGCATACCACCAAACCTAGCAAATTTTTTTTTTTTTTTTTTGGCAAAGACAGGGTCTCACTATATTGCCCAGGCTGGATAGTTTTATATTTTTACATTGAAACTTTTGATCTATTTAGAGTTAATCCCATGTGAAATACGTAAAATATGGCATCAATTTTATCTTTTTCTAAATTGCTATCTGGTTGCCACACCATGTGTATTTACTAATTGATCCTACTGTTTTGAAATTCTTCACTTCTTTTATTTTATTTTTTCTTCTTTTTCATGCTTCCTGAGCTCTGTGCGTTTTCTTCTGTGTTCCTGTTGTCCGGTCACGTCTTTGAAGTTTCAGGGTGTTTCCCTGCAGCCTTCTAGCTGTGTGGGTATACTTTTCTGGCGCATTTTCTTCTGCTTCTGAGAAACAATAATTGGTTTTTTTCTGTTAGTGGATATGGCAGTTTTACTTACTCTTTTGCTTGTATTCAAATTATTTGTAGTTTTCTGAATTTTCTGCCAGCATGAGGGTCCTGTGAGGGTGGAAGACTTAGGTCAGCCGCCCCAGAATTTGCAGTTTCTCTGCCACATGGTTTGGGCTCTTTGTTCACTTTCCATACCATTTCCCCCTGCTTTTCCCACTGCTCCCTGCTCTTCCCACTGCTCCCTGCTCCACCCCGTTCATTCTTAGATCTGCCCAGAGCAGTTCCTACTGAGCCTGAGCTCCTCTTCTCTTGGTGGTGAATATTTGCTGGTGTTTTCTGAGTCTGCTACTTACTGTGCCCTGGTTCCCCACCCATTCTTACCTGGTACCCCCCTCCCATGTCATCAGTTCTGATGATGTGGGTGTCCCTTCACTTAGGCATATTATTTGAATAAACATGATTAGAGGTTCTAGTTATTCTTCCAGCTGCTTTTCATGGTTTTTACTGGTAAAAAATAAAAAGCATGAAGGAAGTGTCAAATGTGAGCAGTGCCCATACCTTTTCTAGAGTCTGGATAGATTCCACATATATCTTTGAAAACGGGTAAATATGAGCTTAGCTTCAAAATGCTGAATATTAAAGTAAATAAACCAACATCTGATTAAAAAAAGTTTGGTCCCAGTCCTTTCTACAAATACCAGGAATCTTTAGCACGTATTTGGTATATAATCTTCGACAGCATTGGATAGGTTGACATGAATTTGAAGTTTGTTTAATGCTGCTTTCTCTCTTGACTTCTGTTTTCCAAGTCCACAAGTTAGGGCTTAAATGAACTTTACTAAATTCTTCTGTGAAGTAATGTTTTTGTTGTTGTTGTTATTCACATGGTAGTAATTATTTCAATTTAATGCAAATGTCATAGTGATCCAAAGAAAGAAGTCTTCAGATTACTTTGTACAGCTATTTTGGGCCATTTATGATTTATCAGGAATCACCATTAGGGAAAATTTAAATACTAAGAGAAGTGTAGTTCTGTATGCTTCATAAGCTTTCTAAGTGGCTAGAGGAGCTCCATTTTTTTTTCTGTCTCTCATTATTCTATGAAATGTGTTTTTATGTCTCCCAAGTCTAGCAGCATCATACATTTGCTGCTATAAATGTCTCCCATCAGAAGGCCAAATAAGGAAGTTACAATTATAGAAATGTTTTCCCTAAAGACATTAGCCACATGCGGACGCTAAACGACTTGCTCTATTTCAGTTTTTCTCATTTGTATTTTCCAGACGTACATTCTATATGAGCTTGGAAGGCAGCTCGCAGAGTCTGTGCTGACAAGCTTATTTTCCATGTAATGTGGAAGAAACACTGATATTGAGATTTGACTGAGCCAGACCTGTCTGTGAACACGCAGGTATGGCAGAAGATTCACGGTACTCTCTTCATATCCTCACATCCCCTGTCACTTAAAACAAATTGTGGCAATCTTGGGTGAAAAATAGTAAACTATAACTCGCTCACATCATTTTATTATTTATCCGTCTTCAAAGAGTGGCACATTCACATCTCTTTGGTTTTGAACTCCTGTCAGCAAAATCTGAATCTCAAATATGACTGTTTGTTTCCTCTTGCTGTTGAGTGTTTCTTCTTGCTTAAAGCTTAGCTCATCCTGACACCGTGTGTTCAGTGTACCATACACCAGGTATTGTGAGGTGCTACATTTCCAAACCCCGGTAAGATGCTGGCCCTTTTCTCATGGAAATCACAGCCCAGAGAGGGAGACAGCACATTGTGATAATACAATCAGACAGGCAGAATAGTAACAAGGCACGTGGGACATGGAGGACTGGAGCAGAGGAACAGCCCGTGGGGCAGGTAGGGGAGGTGTGTGCATATCTGTCTGTGAATGTGCTCAGGGTTCTCGGGTCCTTGGCTCTCCTGCACTCCTTTGTCTGCTTCATGCTGGGAAAGCTTTTGCGGTAGAACTTTGCCAACTCTCAGCCTGACCTGGCATTTTTGTACTTTAAGCTGAAGGCAATTGATAGCTCTTTGAGCTCTGTGTGCAAGCATTACATGATAGAGTTGGGGCTTGTTTATAAAGTTCATTTCTGTTGAGATGAATCCAGCCCTAAGTTGCATAAACACCAGTACTGAGGTGTGTGTACAGGTATTTGTGTATCTTCTAGCTTCCTATATATTTTCTTTGTGATCTAAATTGGCAAAGATCTATAAAATAGATCTATAAAATTGGATTGTATTTTTGAGCATGAAAATAAATCTTTATTTTCAGTTATTACCCACCAGTAAAAGAAAGTTAGGTTCACAGTGCTAGCTCTTGACACAAAGTAAACTAGGAGGCAAATTTATATCCATCAGATACAACTAATGGACCAACTTTTTAAGTTCAGCCTACCTGGAAAGCTTACAACATATTAGGTATTGCTGTGTGGTCTTTCACAACAGCAGTGGATGACACTGAGTAGAAGTTGTGAAGTGTTTTTAATAGCAGGTGTGTTCTGTAGTGTGTTGCTGGAAATCAAGAGGCTATTGTTAAGTGTGCTCTGAATGAAGAGACCACCTAAACAGGCTTTGTGTGAGCAACAAGGCTGTTTCTTCACTCGGGTGCGAGTAAGCTGAGTCCAAAAAAGGAGTCAGCAGAGGGTGGTGGGATAGGAGTTCGTTTTATAGATTTGAGGTAGGCAGTGGAAAGTTACAGAAGTTACAGTTCAGGGAGGTTTTTGCAAGCCAGAGGGGTGTTGTGGGAAGGCGGGGGGGCTGTTGCAAGATCCAAGGTCCGGTGTCACAAGATTGGCTTATCAGTTGAGGCAGGAACAAAGACAGAATGTTGCAAGGTTGGTTAATCAGGCACTGCAGGAGCTAGCTATTCTTCTCCTTTTGTAGTTTTTCTGTTACTTTAGGCTTTCTGGCTCCAGGGGGGATTTTGGAGGTGGGTCACAGAGGTCACCATGGCTTGACTACAGTGTAGTCCACGGTTCAATCAGTTCAAAGAACCTTGCAGCTATTTTTAACCAAACACTCGTACACTTTACCAGTCTATAGAAATATTGAAATAGGCCAGATGACATTTATAATTTTTTAAAATGCATATGTTTGCCTTTCTTGAACCATAACCCAGCCTGTCATAGTATATCAATTTATATAATATGCTTTCTGAAAGAAAGCATTTCTGTGATCTGTCTTTTCTTTTTCCCCTTTTTAGATTTTCTTCTAATATTTCTAGTGTTTATTCTTATAGTTACCTTCATTAAAAACTATATTTCTGGTTTACTTTCATGTCCCCTGGTGCAGTGGTCATGAGGTTGCTCAATGAATGTTTGTTGAAGCAAGTCATGCCAATGTGTCTCTGTCTTAGCAACTATTTTTCCAATAATTTTCTCACCCACCTTCCATCCATTTTACTGTTGTTTATGTAATAAGGGGTTCTATATCCTGTTATTTGTAATTTTATTTAATTTACCTGCCTATTTTGACATTGCATTCAGTTTTACAACCTTATTTTCAAAAACTATTGAGATCCGCCTTTATTTTGAACTGGTTTTAATTCATCCTCCCACTCGGTTTAGACCACCTCCCACCTCTATTCTTTGGTTCTTTGTTTAGGTTATCTGTTATTTATCATTTCAGAGTCATTGTTATCAGGGCAAGTTTGTGGGCCTTCTTTTGGTGGTTTTACTACTTTTGTACATGAAAAACTATGTGAGTGAAGAACTATTTTGCTGTGGATCTTTTCCCTTCTAAATGCTGTGAAAGTCACTTTCTAGGAGAAATTCGTAATGTAGATGACAGGGTGATGGATGCAGCAAGCCACCATGGGACATGTATACCTATGTAACAAAGCTGCACATCATGTACTCCATAACTTAAAGCATAAGAAAAAGAAAAAAAGAAAGTCACTTTCTTATATTCTGGAGTTCGGTATTGCCAAGGGAAGTTCTTTCATCAGCATAACATTTTGTTTTTCTTTTGTAAACATTCTTTTTGTTTTTATAGCTGTAGGATTTTAAATTTTATTTTTAAAATTTAAAATTTTCAACAGGGTTCTTCCTCCTTTTGCCGTCCTATTCAATGACCCCTGTTTTTGGTCAGGTGCTGGCCTCTTCTCAGCTTTTTTCTGTTGACTCTCTAAGTGCAGCTTGTCCTTCATTTATTCTCTTGCTTTCCTCTGCAGTTCCCATTACATTTCATTGACAATTTCCATTTTTTCTTTGTCTGTATCTGCTATCTCGTCTTGCATTATTTTCATCTATTTATTCTTACACTTTGATTCTGTGACTGCGTCTCATGTTTGCTTTCTGATTATACCCATTTGATTATTTGAAGTGTAGATTGTATGCTTTCTCCTTCTAATACAGAATCTGAGTTTCCATTTACATCTCAACTCTTTCCATCCTTTCCCTTTCTTCCTCCCTCTTTCTCTCATATTTCTCTCTTTTTTTCTTGAGGTCATGTTTTCTTGGATTAGTTTCTGTCCAAGCAGAATAGAACAAAACACTTCATTTCTGCTCTCTTGAATATACCGTTCCCTTTATTTTGCTTTGGAAAATGTTTTTGTGAGGAGAGCTCCAACTGTTGTTGTAAACTATTGTTGCTTGCTTAAATTGCTTGCCAGTGGTTGTTGCTTGCTGTTTATTGTCATTGATGTTGGTTGGTGTTTTTGTTGGTGTTACTATTGTTGCTTGTTGTTTGTTATCGCTTTTGATTGTTGTTTGCTTTTGCTTTTGACTGGCTGAGGAGTGGCCTGTCCAGGCCCAGGAGGATTTTCTTTGTTCTCTGACACTACCTACCTTCTTGCTGTTACAAATCTGTGTGAAATCGTGAGCTGAAGGACTGGGCTCTGTCGACTTCAATTTGCCAGATTCTTCCTTTGTCTAGTTTGGCTCATCTTTTCGATAAGGAAAGGCTTATTCCCATTGTATCTTACGGCATTATTTTTAGGAGAATTTACCCATAATTCGTGGAAGCATCTGCGTTTTTTAATCTTAGCATAAACACAGCATGAAAAACTCTTTTCTTTGTAGGACACTGCATGCACGGCTTTCTTTCTGCTCCTTCCTGTTACCTCCGCCATGTGCCAAAACAAAGTGTGCAGTGGCCTATTTCTTCACCCTGTGGAGATGGCTGTAATGATGACTCAGTGAGAATTGGTGGAGAAAGAGCAATATCAATGGGGATGGTTGGGTTGGGATGGTGACATAGTCCAAGATACTTCAGAAAAGAGTTTCAGCCAACAATTGGCAGTGGGGATAGGAAAAAGCACATATAGAAATCTTCCTGTCTAAGCTTGCTGGTTTTTTGTTTTACTTCACCCTGTCCATGTTTTGTTTTGTTATTAAAGAGACAGAGTCTTGTTATGTTTGCTGTGTTACCCAGGCTGGACTCAAACTTCTGGGCCCAAGTCATCCTCTCACCTCAGCCTCCTGAGCATCTGTGATAACAGGTGACTACCACCACCTGGCTTGTCCATGGTTTTATTGATAAACATCTCTCTCAGGGTATGTCCCATGTAACCAGTATTTTTAAATTCTAGAGTGTTTGTTAGTTTGCATTTCATCTGAAACAGGAATAGATTAGGATGCAATGGCTGCTTCTGGCTTTAGCAGTTGCCATCATAATCCAGAGTTTTTATTAGAGCTTGGTGTGGACTTCTTTTCAATTAATTTTTTTTTTTTTTTTTAATAGAGACAGGATCTCACTTTATTGCTCAAGCTGCTCTCAAACTCCTGGCCTCAAGTCATCCATCCTCCTTAGGCCACCAAAGCGTTGGGATTACAAATGGGAGCCACTGCACCCAGCTTTAGTAGGCTTTTTTATGGGACTTTTCCAGCATAGGTTTCTGTCACACCTTTTCTTTTTCTAGTGCTCTTGCAGGTCATCCTCTAGGATCCCTTCACCCTACTCCCCATGATCGGCAGAATTGAAGGCAGATGGCAGGACTGTGATCTTAGTTCAAGAAAATGATCAAAAAAAGGAACTTTTTTTTTGTAACATCAGAATGAGTCTGATTTATTACTTACTGGCAACTATCTAGTTCTTTGACTAATTTAAGAGTAGAGTTTTTAGGCCAAAGTAAATCTTTTTAGAACAAGAAGAACTTAAAATGAAGACGTTCTGCATGACCCACATCTAAGGAAAATCAGATAAGTCTCTAAAGAGATATATTAAGCTCTTTTCTCGTTTTCTATTTGCAAGTATGGCCTGTCATTTGAAGGATTTACAAAATGCTCACTTAGTTTCCAAGGAAGCATTCATTTTCTATTTGAGTGCCTGCCCTGTGCTCAGCACTGGGAAGAACAAGTTAGAAAAGACAAGTTCTGAAGATGTGGGAGTAGAGTTGGTGAATATGGGTGAATTTATTCTAGTGCAGGATGGATTATTTTGAGTCCGAGTATTTTTTTCAAATTTGCCTGCAAGTTTTATGTAGGAACATTTACTGTTTACTTGCAAAGTCATCAGAAATTCACACTTCGACCTAGCGTGCCTACTGATGTTTAAGCCTACATTAACACAATATCTAGGATTTAAACAGTATATTTTTTATATAAGTAGATCAGCATTTTCCCTGTTTAGAATTTAACAGTAGAATCCATGGACTTCCTGGGGAACCAAAGTCTGGCAGCTGTAGTTTCACATACATGTTTTTGAATTAAAGATATAGTCTGTTTTAAGGAATTGTTTTGATTTTGTTGATTTCCATTACCTAACATTTTGTATTTTAATTGGGTTAATAAAGCACAAATTGACTATATTATCGAGGCGTATGAGGATGCAGATGTAAAATGTCACCGTAGGCAAGAGTTAATGGAATCAAGATGGTGCAGGGGAACACGCCACCAGTTCAACTGCAGCCTCAAGGTAGTCAGTGACATTTAAAAAATGTCTGCTGAAGCCAGGCAGCCGGTTCATTAGATTAATTAAAGTAAAAACTAACCCCGATCTGGTGTTTTGATAATAACCACGGTGCTGCCACAGTTGGAATAAGCTAATGCTTGACATTGTTCTCATTAACATCACAGTAGAATTGCCTTTATGGGTTTCTTCTAAACTTTCGAATTCACCTTCTAGCATTCAAGTGGACTTTTAGCTTTCTTGATTGTTTTCTCATGGTTTAAGTGATACACAAGGGTAAATTTTGTTTTTATTAAAGGTGACAACCTCTTTTCTGCCTCTTGTACTCCTTATGGGACATTAGAGAAATCAAGGCAGCAACAGCAGGGTTCTGCAGTGCCATTGGCTGTCCGTTCTGGCAATTCTACAGCAAGAGAAGGTTGTCTACACTGTCTATGGTCAAATGCAGCGATTTTTTTCACATTTTAATCCATTGCACACTGACTTTTCTGTAAAGCACAATAAAAAGGAACTACTAAAATAATAAAGTAGAAAAAAAAGAGATACAGTAGAAAAAATAGAAAGTAGAAAAAAAGCTGAAAAAAAATAGAAGCCCCAGTATTTTATTAGATGCAGTGTTTATAAAATTACTTTGCCAAATTGTGCTTAAGTTTCTCAGTGGCTGCATTTAATTTTGATACTTGTTCTGGAATGGCAGCCAGCACTTTGCAGACCCTCCTGAGCCACACGGCTCTAGACTTCGTGTTACCGTGTAAGCACCCCATTGGTTCTATGAAAAAGGCCCTGACCCGCCTTTCCCTGCTAAAATTGCTGACCTGGACAAAAACCTGATTCGGACATTTAAGTCCACATTTTCAGAAAAAGGTCATCAAGGCTGCTCCTGGTTATGACATTTGAGAGTATTTAGAATTCTAGACTAAATTTTTTTGTTACTCAAATTGCTCACTTAAAAATAAAATTAGTTTCGTAAAGTCCCTGGTGAGAATGAGTTTAGTTTAAAAAATACACACACACACACACACACACACACACACACACACACACACACACACACGTATATAAAATTGCCTGCTGCTTTTTGCTGTCATGGTGTAGTACAGTGCAGTAATATATACGCATGTGTATGTGTATAAAAATGAATAAGAATGAATAAATGTAGATGTACATATATTTCTGAGGCCAAAAACTTCCTGCTTCCAGGGTCCAAGTGTACACAATGTTGGTTATCATGTGTGCATTTATTATATACCTTTTTTGGGAAAAAATAGCAATAAAAACGAATATATATGCTCATATACTCTTCCTTTCTTTCCTTCTTTCTTTCCGAGACACAGTCTTGCTGTCACTCAGGCTGGAGTGCAGTAGTGCAATCAATCATAGCTCAGTGCACCTTGGAACTCCTAGGCTGATGATCTTCTTCCCACAGCCTGCTGAGTAGCGGGGACTGTAGGTGCATGCCATCATGCCTGGCCTGCTCATGTATTCCTATTTCCCTTTTTCCCTTCACAATCTATAGTAAATGCACATGTGATAACTAACACTCTCTATGCTGAGACCCTGGAAACAGAGGAGGCTTTTGCCCTCAGTTGGGTTCAGTAGATAACTTAGTTTATTTAGAATCGAAGGTTCAAGGAAGGTTTTTGTGTTGTTTCTGATGTGTAAATGAGGATCAATCATGAATGTCTGTCCTTTCTCTCAACTAGCACTGAAAGGTACAAGGTATGTGCAGCATTTTTCATCTCAGCATTGTTGGCAATAACTAATAATTGCAAAGGTTCTGAAAGCAATTTAAGTGCCCATGAACAATGGACAGGTTACGTGTATTAAATCATACAAAAAATGGAATTTTATGTAACTGTGTAAAACCATGAGCATTTTTTAGCATGTTTTCAGTGAACACGCATCCATAGTGGAGAGGTCAGCAAACTGCTGCTCTAAAGACTAGCTAGTGAACAGTTCCTTCTCCTTGGCCCGTACCAGCTGTGTCGCAACTACTCCACAGTGCTACACCGTGATAGCAAAAAGCAGCAGGCAATTTGTAAATGAATGAACATGGAACATGTATTCCAATAAAGCTTTATGAACATTGAAATTGGAATTTTATACACTTTGCACATCATGAAATAATATTCTTTTGATTTTTTTTTGACCATCTTAAACTATAAAACTTGCCGATTAGCATTCCAGCCATACAAAAGCAGGCAGACAGCCTTATTTGGCCTTCAGCCATAGTTGGCTGACTTCTACCATAGGGTCTAGGGTGTGTGTCTTCCACATCACATGACCCAGCAGTTCCACCCCTAGACCCTGTGGTAGAAGTGTCTTCACTGTAGAAGACACTGCCATACTGTTTTCCAAAGTGATTGTATCCAGTTTACAACATGTAAGTAGTTTTTAAACTAATAACAAATATGAGATTTGATGGTGGAAGTTTGTAATGGCTTAGGAAAGAGTTTGCTTCCTTTTGACTCCTGATTGTGGTTGTGAGAAGTTAGATATTTAGATAGGTGGCTTGCACTGCACGTATTAGCAAAACTAATTGATATGTGTGATTCGAAAGTGTTGCATGTGTACCTTATATTTGGTTTACTGCTTTACTATTAATGGTCCAGATCAGCAAACACAATTTATTTTGTATCTTGAACTTCACATTTCCTTGAGAAGTTCTATGATGTTAACCACATGTGCTTTACTTATAAAAAGATTTCTAATGTAATTTCTATTTTCAAAATGGATTATATTCCTTATGTTAATAAACTATTGGGGCCAGGTGTAGTCAACATTCAAAATTATGTTTGAGCTTTGGAATAGTCCTCTCCTGCATACTCTGAGCGAATGAGCCCTTTTGATTTACTGAGGAATTTATCTTGCTAAAGATATATTAATAATGTCAGAGTGCAGTGTATCGCTTACAGGAATACTTGTGTAAAATATTGTTGCCCGTAATAGTATTTATACAACCAAGATATGCATTTGTATTCAGGCCAAATTGATTAGAGGAGGAGCAGTTCTTTGGGATCCTTGGGAGCTGGTGTTCATATAAAGTGTTCTGTTATGGTCTAAAAGGTGTGCACTCTCAAGGGGACAGTATGAGACAGGTCTTGAGTGGCAGATGGTTTTACAAAGTATTAACTATTTGGGTTCATAGAGGACAATTTATTCAGTCACCTGTCCTGTGGCTGGGTTGTGGTTTCCTGCCTTTTCACCGTTTACTGCACAGCCAAGGAAGAAACTCCCTTCTGTACCAGTGTTTTCTTTGACATACTGTCATTACTCATGGGGTAAGCAATAGTTTGGACAGTTTGATTTATTAGACAAATTTGGTTTTAGTGATTGGAGTGAATATTTGGTTAATAGGAGGCAGGAGGGAGTTATGTTCTCTCTGCTCCATAAAAAGCAGATTTTATTTCTGGTTGAGCATCTCTAATCTGGAAATCTGAAATCCAACATGCTCCAGTGGACTTTTCATTTGAACATCATATTGGCATTCAAAACGTTTGGGATTTTGGAGCATTTTGGATTTTCAGATTAGGTCACTTAACCCATATCCTAGGAGAAGCAAGGAGCTTACTCATTAGGGGGCAGTCTTTACCTCCTCACCAGCATGCCTTGCCATGGGGAGTGTACATCTTTCAGAAGGGAATTGTGAGAAGCTGGAAGTATCTTTCTTTTCTTCCCCCCTGTCATTCTTCATCACCTTCTTGCTTTTTCCTAAATTCCCTCCTGATAATGATACTGGCTCCTCAGTTGGCTAAGAAACAAATGAAGGCTGTACACCAAGCTTAGGGATTAACCTCTAGCATCTCACCTGTTCGAGCAGACCTTTTGCTGCTGTGGTTGGTTTTCCTTCCATGGTAGAGAGTAGCTTGCAAAAGATAAACGAGAGGATTTTTCTTTAATATTTTATTTTCTGTATAATAAAAAAGCTTGGAATCTAGATATATTTAACATTACAGAATTATGCCAAGGCACCATTACAAGTTCCTTCATAGAATTTTTTTTCAAGGTGTGATTTATGAAATTTATTTATTTTTTAAATTGACGTGTAAAATTGTATATATTTATCATTATAAATAT
The DNA here is from genome assembly GCF_001604975.1 of Cebus imitator. Taxonomy (NCBI): domain Eukaryota; kingdom Metazoa; phylum Chordata; class Mammalia; order Primates; family Cebidae; genus Cebus; species Cebus imitator. The sequence goes on from NW_016107561.1 coordinate 727,828, forward strand.
CTATTATATATGTTTATATATAACATGGTTGTCATTTTGTAGTGAGAAAGCCTAGCATCCCCTCTCTCAGCATTTTTCAAGAATACAGTATATCATCATTAAGTGTAGTCACCATGCTGTACAGTAGATCTCTTGAACTTGTTCCTTCTGTATCACTGTAAATATGTGTTCTTTGACCAACATTTCCCCAGCCCTCCCCAACAACCCCTCGAGCTTCTGGCAACCACATGTCCATTTGTCTAAGTTCACTTTAGATGCTGGCACAGTGATGAAACTAACCAGTAATATATTTCTCAGAATGCATCTCTGTTGTTAAGAGATGCCTGACTATGTATCTGTAGATTTTTAAATGTAATATGGGTAGATCTTTACATATAATATAGATGTAGATCTAAAGATAGAGACAGATATAGATAAAATATAAGAGGGTGCCTGCTTTACTCACTGATCTATCCCTAATGTAGACTGGCACCTGACAAGTAGCAGATGGTCATTAGGTGTTAGTTGAATGAATCACAGAAGAAGGTAGCTGGCAAGTGAAGGAGTTAGGTTGCAGTACTTGCCCTTTTGAGCATTCTCAAAGTGCACCCTACAGGATAGAAGTGCCATTTGGAGGATGCAGAAAATTATGGCTCAACCCTAGAGGCAGAATTCCTGGGAGCTTTAAAAAAAATGCCTGGACCCTGCTCCTGAGATGGTCATTCAGAGGATCTGGTGAGGACCCAAGCCTGATATTTTTTGAAAACTCCTTGGTCTAGCAGGAGAAGCAAGCAATGCGTGAATGTAAAGTTACTGATCTGTGTTTGACGGAGATCCTTCTGATTAGGCCTGATAACTGTGGTCATTGCAGAGGAAGGGGTCAGAGAAGAAGGCTCTAAATGACTCCCAGGGAAGGGGAAACATTTTTAACTGGGAATCAGAGGGTTATCCTAAGAGAACATTTTTACTAGAGCAAAGGCTGGGAGGTGCAGATGAGCGTAACGTATTTCCGTGGCTGAGAAACAAGAACAGGCCAGCTTTACAAGACCAGAGTATAAGGCCAATGTCAGATTGATGCTTTCTGGGCTACAATATCCCACTTAAAGTAATCTTTTTCCTTAGCTGTTTTACCTTCTCTTAGTGTTTACATTATATAGAAAATGCCCTTGTAGAATCTTCTGACGAACCATCCTGAATATTTTGGGCTTCTATTTAGGTCAAATATACTAAAGTATATTTGTGATCACAAGATGCTGCTCTACTTAAAAAGTCTAGTTAAATATTAATGTGAGGAAATTTGCTCTTGCATATTTTCACACGTAATTTCTTTAATTGGTATTATGCATTTTGCATAATCTAAATACCGACATCTGGATGATTTGCCCAGGCAGCGGAGAGGACTGTTTCTTCAGAAAGATCTACACAGCATCTTCTCTGAACTCTGTGCCAACACTTAGCTGTTTGGCATTTAAATAAAAAACGGTGTTTCTGCAGTGAGAAGTGTCGTGGAAATTGAACTGCCCCAAGAGTTCCTGTTCATTAAAAGTGCTGTATTAATTATATTTACTGTTTAGGAGCTGACTGCCAGTAATGCCAGGATATTTAGATTTGTTGGTGCCATGGTGTGGGGGTAGCCAGACCCTTCTCTTTCTAATTCTGCCCTGATGAGTCCTGTGACTCTTCCACATTAGTTCTAAAGTGCGTGTGTGTGTGTGTGTGTGTGTGTGTGTGTTTAACCATAGGTATTGTAATATGGATTGTTTTAAAGTCATGGAAAAACTAAGGCTTTTATATTTTTCAGTTCATTTTTAGTAACATAATAGGTGCCTATCTGATGTGATGCTAGGTACAGATTTTTGGGACAGTTACTAAATTATTTATGATGATAGTTTATTAGAATTAAATGTTTACATTTTAACAAAATTCTGTTATTCACTTTGGGCTTACTCTGGCCATATTAACTATTGTTTTGAGCTTCAAGGGCTGCTTTTGCCTGGCAAGAAGCATTAAAAACGGGACTGATAGACAGTCTTGGCCGGGTATTGTTTTTAAAAGTTTGGCTCTCACTGACCCCATCTGACCTCTCTTTCTCTGGACTTGGCATCTTGGCTTGGACCTATTCTTTGCTTTCTGCAGGGGCAGGCAGAAAATAAACTAATGTATGAGAAATTTTGATCACTTTGAGCGCTATAAAGACAGTAAGCCAGGTGGAGTGATAGAGTGTGTCTGGGAGTAGGGGTGTGGTTTCTTGCATAGGAAATAATCTTTGTCTGAGCAGGGACTTTGTTCATCTCTGATATGGTTTGGCTGTGTCCCTACCCAAATCTCATCTTGAGTTCCCACATGTTGTGGGAGGGACCTGGTGGGAGGTAATTAAATCATGGGGGCAGGTCTTTTCTGTGCTGTTTGCATGACTGTGAGTAAGTCTCACGAGATCTGATGGTATTATAAGGGGGAGCTTCCCTCACAAGCTCTTTCTTTGTCTGCCGCCATCCATGTAAGATGTGACTTGCTCTGCTTTGCCTTCCTCCATGATTGTAAGGTCTCCCGAGCCACGTGGAACTGTAAGTCCACTCAAACCTTTTTCTCCCCAGTCTTGGCCATGTCTTTATCAGCAGTGCAAAAATTGACTAATACAGTCTCACTCACTCTTGTCTCTGGACTTAAATAGAACAGACTGACAAGAAGGGGCACACCATGGAGATTTAGGGGAGAATTTCCCACGCAGACTAAACAACACATGGAGAAGCCCTACAGTGGGAATGAGGAGGCCATTGTGACTGACAGGTAGAGGGGGTTGAGGTTGGAGAGGTGGGCAAGGGCAAGATTAAGTGAGATATCGGGACCATTTTATTCCAAATGCCTGGGGAACCATTGCAGCATTTTATGGCTGATCTGTTGATATTTTGAAAATGTTGTTCTGGCTGCCATATGGAGCGTAGGTGGTTGGGTGGCAAGAGAAGCAAAAAGACCAATTGGGGGATATCAGAGACTCCAGGCAGGCTGTGGAGGTTACTGGGACCAGGGCAGTAGCAGCGGAGATGGAAAGTTGTGGATGATTCATTCAGACCATATCATGCAGGTAGAACTCTGTGAAGTCTGAGGCAAAGAGAGGAGTCCAAGGTGACTCCTAGGCTGACCCACTTGATTCTTCTTTTTCCCAAGCTGTGGACTGTGGACTCTGCCTTCCCACCTGAACCTCCTCCTTCCTGGAGCTTAGTTCTGATAGAGGCTGATCCCCAGTGGATTTCCATTCGTTAATGTTCACAGACTGCTCCTTCCCTTCTCTTTTTGGTTTTGTTTTATTTTTGTTTGTTTTTAAATCTGATTGTGATTCATAGAACATAATTAATAGAGCCCTTGCCTGGAGGATTGCATATTACTAATCGGCTTTGCAGGGATATAGAACATGTTACTGGCCTACACATATGGTTTTATTCACGTCGTCACTCTCTGGGAACACAGCAAAAGTAAAAACGTCACTTCCTGGAGGAGGATGAAGGAGATTCTTAACCTCTTTTCATCACAGCTTGCTTAGGTTGTGTGGACAAAACAAGGAGAAAGGCAGGATGGTTGGTTGAGGCCACTGACAGAGCTTCATTGACTTTGTAGTAATCTTGGTGGCTCTTTCTTTTTTCTTAGATGGACATGATTCTTTCTCTGTGGAAAAGAGTATACAGTAGGCCCCGCTTGTCTGCGGAGGATATGCTCCAAACCCTCCAGTGGTTGCCTGAACTGGCAAACAGTATGAACCCTCTATACGTTGTTTTTCCCTATATGTATATACCTATGCTAAAGTTTAATTTATAAATTAGACACAGTAAGAGATGAACAACAATAACCAATAATAAAATAGAGCAACGATAACATTATACTCTAATAAAAGTTACATTAATCTCTCTTTCTCTTGAAATATCTTGCTCCACTGTACTCACCTGCTTTCAGACCACAGTTGACATTGGGTAACAGAAACTAGGGAAAGCAAAACTTCAGATGCAGAGGGGCCTACTGTATGAGAAACAGTAGCTTCTGGGTGAATGCCAGCTTGTTGCTTACTCTTACTTTCAGGGTTTCAGAGCTAATTGGTTTATGTTGATAATCTTTTTTTTTGGACATGCAGTCTTGCTGTTGCACCTAGGCTGGAGTGCAATGGCACAATCTTGGCTCACTGCAACCTCTGCCTCCCAGGTTCAAATGATTCTCCTGCCTCAGCCTCTCAAGTAGCTGGGACTACAGGTGTGCACCACCATACCCGGCTAATTTTTTTGCATTTTTAGTAGAGACAGGATTTCACCATGTTGGCCGGACTAGTCTTGAAACCCTTACCTCAAGTGATCCACCCGTCTCAGCCCCCCAAAGTACTGAGATCTCAAGGCTGAGCCACCATGCCCAGCCAGTAATGACTTTTAGTGTTTGTACATCATTAAAAACAGGTAAGTCACTAGGCACCACTTGCTAGTCAAATTTGTGAGTGATTTTTAACACGTAAACGATATCTCCTTACTGAGTTCTCTGGAGAGTATTACAAGGAAACAAGGATATTATTTTCCTAGCAACAAAAATCTTGTGGCATTTATCAGATTTTCTTGCAGTTGTCCAGTTTCCATATTTCTTATCAAGAGGTGTAAAACAATTGAAGAGAATGTCTTTACTTGAGGTCCATCAGCCGAGAGTGTTAGTCACATGGTGTCCACATACCTCTGCAGTGACTCTCAAGGTGTCACTTCCGTTCTAACCCCATGCCCCTTTTTACTCTGTTCTTATTCATGCTACACATCCTTGCCGGATTCATCTGATGAAGTGTCAACTAATTCTTGTTTTAAAAAGTCTCAGTGCCTTCCCAGTCTCTGAATCAAATAGCCACCCGTCTGCCTGGCTTTCCAGACCATTTTTCCAGGTTTCCTAGCTCAACTGGATGTCCAGTGGTTCCTTGTGAATACAATCAGTCCTCCATATGTGCAGGCTCTGCATCACAGATTTTACCAATCACAGATTGAAAATATTAGGAAAAAAATGGAGAAAATGCTACATTATTGCTGATACGTTATTATGTAGTTAGACCTACAATGGTTCTGTCTGTACTGAACATGTACAGACTTTTTTCTTGTTATTACTCCCTAAAAAGTACAATATAATAACTATTTACATCACACTTAACATTGTATTTGGCATGATAAGTAATCTAGAGGTTATTTACAGTATATTGAAGGATATGCATAGGTTATGTGCAAGTACTATGCCATTTTACATGAGGGACTTGAGCATCCTTGTGTTTAGTATCCTCAGGGGTCTAGGAACCAATCCCCCATGGATATCGAGGGATGACTGTGTGGCCATGTTTTTAGCCTTTGTATCTTTGCTCAGTAAATCCCCTAAAACCTGGAGTACCGCTTGTTTTCATTCTTCTTTTTCGTAGTCTGTTAATTTGATTGTTGGCTTCAATGTTAAAGAAGCAGTTGATGATTCCATCACAGATTTCAACGAAAATGAAGGAATAATAAAAAGCATAACAAACAAGCCGGCAGCAGCAACGCTATTGTAAAATCATTAAGAGGAAGCATGTGAGAAAAGATCATGAGTGGCTGCTGGGGAAAAGGGAATATTGTGAAGGAGTATTCCTAAACCTGCACCTGAGAAGCTAAATCAGTGATGATTCAAAACACCCCCCTCTGTACCCTCAAATCTGAGGAGGAACAGAATTGATTTTCCTATTGTTACTGAGGAGTAATAGCGATGGCCAGCGGTCAACTGAGATGAAGTGAGAGCTGAGCTGACTCTTGTAAGTGAAGGCTTAGGGAAATAAGAAACTCGAGGGCATCCTGCCCCTTCCCTCCCCATGGGAAGAGATCCCCTTCCCAATCAGGAGGGAGCCCAGGAAGAGAAGGCTAGGACTCAGATAAAGCCGGTGTAGTGCCTCAGTTGGGATCTCCTGGCCCTCTGTCTTTCCATCTGGCTAGAGAAAAGTGGATAGACTGCAGACTACTCAGTCTTCTAATTAGAAACATCACAGGTACGACTGGGCAAGCATCAAGGAGTTGCCCATCCTATGTTAGAGGACACGGAATTTTGGGACAGATATACCTAAGCATATACAAGATGAAAAAAAATAGTAGAATTATATAAACATAACTGTAGCTATGCATGGATGGATAAACAGGCAGATGGGCAGGTAAAGAACAAGAAAGAAGAGGAATATAACATGCAAAAGACAAAAGATCCCAATATAGATGAAAGCACACTTCACGGGATAGAAGGGAATTCCTTACAATTGCTTCATTCTGTGGAACAAATGAATGAGAAACATCAATTCAATAAACAAAGTGAGATGGTAATAAAAAGCAAAGTGAGGGCCGGGTGCGGTGGCTCACACCTGTAATCCCAGCAGTTTAGAAGGCTGAGGCGGGTGGGTCACAAGGTCAGGAGTTTGAGACCAGCCTGGCCAATATGGTGAAATCCTGAAATCCTGACCCTCCTCAGATTTGAGGGTACAGAGGGGGGTATTTTGGAATCATCACTGGTTTAGCTTCTCAGGTGCAGGTTTGGGAATATCCCCTTCACAATATTCCCTTTTCCCCAGCAGCCACTCATGGTCTTTCCTCACATGCTTCCTCTTAGTGATTTCACAATAGTAGTGCTGCTGCAGATTTGTTTGTTTGTTATGCTTTTTATTATTTCTTCATTTCTTTGAAATCTGTGATGGAATCATCAATGTAAAAATATAAAAGTTAGCCAGGCATGGTGGTGGGCACCTGTAGTCCCAGCTACTTGGGAGGCTGAGGCAGGAGAATCGCTTGAATCCGAGAGGCAGAGGTTGCAGTAGGCCGAGATTGTGCCGCTGCACTCCAGCCTGGGTGACAGAGTGAGACTCCATCTCACAAAAAAA
>NW_016107561.1:734736-777604 GCF_001604975.1 Cebus imitator
AAAAAAGTGATATGAAAAAAGAGAGATTGTAGAATAAAGAAAGCCTTTGAGGCCCAAAACAACATCATTGCAGGAGTAATACATAATATTAGAAAATATCAAGGAAAAGAATATACCCCACTGAAAATCAAATTACTAAGAGAATAAAGGCTTGATAGGCCCAGTGAACACAAATGGAATGATCAAGGTAGTAAAGCAGTCAGAAACTGAAAGAAATAGAAGACAAAGACCAGTGTAATATAAGGACAATTGGTGTTCTTGAAGTAGACTGTCAACAAATGAAATCGAAAATGGAAAATAAAACAAGGCAACTTTTGTGAAATAAAAAATTACGTAGACAAAAGAACTGAGACTGCAGATCAGAAGGATGTATTGTGTTCCAGGAAAATACAGAGTAGAGAATGTTCAACACTGAGATCTATCCTAATTAAACCACTGAATTTCAAGGATAAGGAGGAAACTCTTTAAACATCCGGACATAAAACCAAATTATCTGCTGTGGACTAAAATGAAGCTAGTGAAACTAGCTTCATTTTCTTCGAGTGGCATTCAGTTTTTGAAAAAGACATGGAGCCATGTCTTTAACCTTCTGGGGAAAGTAAGTACTGCACAGCCCAACATGCAGCATGTGGCCCCAAATCGACACAACTACGATGTCATTCAGTTGTAAAGGCAAGAGGCAACGCTCTCAAACTGGTACACACTCAGGAGATCGTGCTTAAAACTGAAACTTGTATGAAAAAAGTATATGCACTGTGAATATGTGTCGTAACCTCTTTTCCTGACTTACAAGGATATTTTAGGAATACCTCTTATGTTAATAATAAAGAAACATGGCTGAAATTCAACAAATAGTTTCTTTTCATTCTACTAAATTTAAAATCACATACAGCTTTTTAAAATTAAAAAGTAGTTTTGCTAGAGGATAATTTTGTTTTTTATCGACAACTTTCTGGCTGGCTGACTTCCTCCCCCCTCCTCACACCGACGCTGGGTGTGTGCTCAAGCCCTGATTGTCCTCCACCCCTGGCCCCCAGACATCTGCTGTGTCTGTAGTCAGGGTTGCAGAAATTACATGCACTTTATGATGTGAGTCAACTCTACAAAATTCTACTCGCTCGTGAAATATATAATTCTCTGTAGCATAAATTTTCACAAAAAGATTCTGACATTTCATTCTTATCTGTTGAGGAAAAAAGTGGAACTTAGAAATCACTCCCTATAGTATCAAATAATCAGCACTTAGTGAGTGACTACTGTTTGCCTGGCACACCTATATTCACCTAATATACTCAGTGTGAAGACACACAATTCTTATTCCTAAAGAGATCTTAATTTACGTGGGTCAGACACACTGTCAAACTTTTCCCAGTTTTTCCCGAGTATGATCTAGATCCCAGGGAGGCTTTCTAAGAGGGAAAAAAATTAGATTTTGTTGTTGGTAAGTTTTTGTATTGTTTTTACTTATTTATTCAAGAAAGTTGTTGAGTTTTGTAAGGCATGTGCTGGGCACTAAGAATGTAGTGGTGATTAAAAGAGCTAGAATCCCTGCTTACTTTCATAAACCACGACGGTAGTTACAAACGCATTGCGCCTTGAGCCAAGTTCTCCTGTGGTCTTCTCCCCTGGGATCTGGGCAGCCCTGCATGCAATCACCAGAGCCACCGGAAGGGGCAGAAGTGATTCTGTGACAGTCCTAGCAAAGGGCATGTGTTTTAAATTCAGAGGGATTTCACCTGAGTAGGTGCCTGGAAGTTGAAGAAAAACATATGGAGCATATTATTTGTAAATGTTATGAATATGACGCATAAAATAAACTGATGCTATGTTTTGACACTTTTAGTCAGTTTATACGGTTTTTTAAAAATCCAAATAAGCCTGGTTGCTGAAATTTTTGTTTCAATGTAAAATATATGGAAGTATACATATTTTACCTTGATTTCTTTGGGACCCTGTGTCTGGAGTTGGGGGAGGCATGCCCCACTATACTATGTTAAATATTCCATCTTATCCAAGAGGTGTTTCATAAATTATGTATAGCAGTAGATGCCACTCAATAAGTATTTTATACGTGATAGATATTTTTGTCTGAAATTACTTTTTCACTTGAGCAATGATTTAAACCCTTGTTTCCAGTTTTATGAGGTGACAGTTTTATAATATCATGTAGTTGAATTCAACTTGAATGTTATAGAGCTTTAGGGCAGCATTAATCATAAATTCATCCTTTCCCACTTGCAATCCTGGAAAACTTTCTCTTAATTTAGATTTTACCCATTATATATATGGAAGTATATGTGAGTGTGTGAGTGTGTGTGTGTGTGTGAGTGTGTGTGTGTGTGTGTGTGTGTGTGAGTGTGTGTGTACATGGTAGGGATGGGTGGGAACAAGTAAGGCTTTTGACCTAATGGCTCTGAAACTATGAATTTCCAATGTTTTTCCAAAGTCTTATTTCAAGGAAAACAAAAGTGTTTCTCAATGGTTAAAAAAAGAAAGAATATTAAACTAAACTGGAATGTAGTCCAAAGCAATTGCTCTAGTTTAAGTGGGAGCTCTCAAAGTTTAAAATATTGTATTTTGGGGGGATTATTGTCCACTTCTGTGCAGAAAGAAAATACGCATGCCTCTGGACTTATGAGAATGATCACTTTCCTTTTCACGTGGACCTAGAGACCTGTAATAATTCATTGCCATGGGGCTACTGATTGTGTGTGCAGTTTGGTCACAGTTCAGAGCTACCAGACCTTCCCATGAGGACATCGTTTTATGAAATAGAGCTGTGTGATCAAATTCTCCCCTGTAATATATGTCTTTAAAAAAATCACTTCCCATTTCTGCTTGAATTTCATGGTCAAGAGGAAAAGCATGAATTCTGCTAATATCTGAGAGGTAGGAGTAGGGGTTGGCTTATGGAGAGTGCTCAGTTTAGCTGAGATTTGCATGTTCCTTGCTATAGTAAATTTATGTTACTGAAGTCTCCGACCTCAAAGCCTGAGGTTCTGAGCCATGGAATGGGAGCTTGGCTGATAAGAGGAGTAATTGAAGAACAATGACACGCTTCATTTCCTTTTCTTGAATCTAAGTTATGCATTGGTCATTTTCTCTGCATATCTATTTAATGGTTGTTAAATTAAATTGCTTTCTTTCACGTTGTGATTTTTATGATTTTTTTTAGAGCCATCTTTTTTTTTTTTTTTTTTTTTTTTTTTTTTTTTTTTTTTTTTTTTTTTTTTTTTCTATTTCATTTCACTGCCCCCTCGCATGGCTTTAGGTCTTCAGTGTGCATTTGAAACTTAAATATCTGCAAAGGCCTCCCCAGTTAGTGGTTGGTACTGGCTTTTCTGTTGCTCGTACAGTCATGGAGCGCAATGTCATGCTCTTGTACATGATCTAGTCTGAACCTGGTTCACCCCAACCTCAAAACTGCAATTTTTACCTTCAACCTTCTGGAATTTGTCTGCTTTCCACCTCAGACTTCCCCAGAAGCTTGACTTTAGACATCTTTAGTATGGGTTCAGACGGGCCTGATGTTAAGACATGGGCCTTCCATTCTCTTTCCCAAGGACTGCCTCTGACCTTCCCTCCTGCATTCTACTGAACTCTGTGCCTCTACTCACTCATTCATTCCTCTGGCAAATATTAATTGATGTGTCAGGCATGAAATTAGGTGCTGGGTTACATTCTAGCCAGACAACTGGTAATAAACAATAAATGTGTGTGTGTGTGTGTGTGTGTGTGTGTGTGTGTGCATCCGCACGCATGTGTGTGTATTAGTGGTTGCTATTTTATATGGGATGATGGGGAAGGTGGCTTCTGAGCAGAGAACTGAAGGAAGGAAGGAGGGGGCCATGTTATGTATGTAACTAGGACAATAGTTCTCAAATGTCTGGAGACATTTTTGGTTGTCAGAACCTCGGGTGTGTTGCTGGCATCTACTGGGTAGAGGCAGGGGTGCTAAAAACTATCCTACTGTGCATAAGAATGAAGAATTATCTAGTCTGAAATGACAATTGTGCCGCAGTCGAGAAACCCTGCTGTAGGGGAAGAGAAGGAAGAGCAGTGTCAGAGGAAACAGCAACCACAAAAGCAGAAGGAGTGCCTCCTTGAGATGGGGCAGGCTGGCAAGTTTGAAGAGCAGCAAGGTGCCTATATCCCTGGAGAGGTGTGAGCAAGTGGGAGAGCGGCAGGAGATGACAGCACGTGAGCATGGGATGAGATCAGGTAGAATTTGTAGAACATCATAAAGACTTTGGCTTTTGTCTCGCTGAAATGGGAGTCTATTTAAAGGACCTGAGCAGAGGAGTGACCTGCCCTAACCGCTCTCGGGCTGCTGAGTTGAGCGTATATCACGGGAGACATGAGTGGTGGCCTGGATTATCGCAGTAACCTGGGTGAAAGACAATGATGGTTTGGGCCAGAGGCCAGTGTGGCAGGTGGTTTGATGTTACCAGATTCTGGGCATATTTTGAAGGTAGAGTTAATACTACATATGTAGAGTTTAGAGAAAGAAAGGAGCAATGTATAAGCATGGTTATTTAGGCCAAACAGGAAAGGCTGGCATTTACTGAGACAGGATAGTCTGCAGGCTTGGGCAGCAGAGAGAATCAAAGATTTTTGCTTTATTTTGTTTTTAATGTATTAAATTTGGGCTGCCTGTTTGGCATCTCCATAGATAAACGGAGTTGGGTTGATATATGTGTGTGTATGTATATATACACACGCGCGCATACACACACACACACACACACACACGGTAGACTCACATATATGGTATCTATGTGAGTATCGGACTTAAGGGAGACGTCTGCCCTGGAGATGAAATTTGAGAGTTAAGGGAGACATCTGTCCTGGAGATGAAATTTGAGAGTCATTGGCATATAGATGGCAGGTAAAGACAAGAGGCAGAAGGAGACCATCAGGAAAGTCGGTGTTAGTAGAGTCCCAAAGACAATAGTCTTCATAGAGCGAGTTGAAGTAAGAGCGAGAGGGAAGGAATTGGAAAACTGTAGCTATAGGAAACTTTTCGAAGATAGTTTTCTCTAAAGGGCACAGATAAATTGGTGGTAGCTAGGAGATGCAAGACCAAAAGACGAGGTGGGGGTTTGGAATGGGAGGTCAACAGCAGATTTGTATTAATATTTAGCAGGGAATGATCCAGTGGATAGGAGAAGTTGATGTCTCAGGAGGCAGAGGGCCAGGTTCCTCTGGTGCAGGGTAGCTAACGCACAGGAAGGCATCTTTTCAGGACCATACACAGTTCAACCATGTGAGTGGAGAGAAAAGCCATCAACTAAGGTGACATCTTGATATTAAATGGCATAAAAGCTCTGAAGAGGAAGAAAGATTACTTTGTAGTTTGGGTGTTCCTAGAACATTTCTGCAGGAAGATTGGCTTTGAAGAGGTTATATATCAGGCAATGAGTTTAATTCATTTTATATTGAGCCTTTTATATGTTTCAAGTTCACTTTGCTTACTACCTGCCAGGATTTCAACATGAAGTTTAAGGTCTATTTTTCTTGCAGCTTTTTAAATGAGAAATAAAATATTGCCCATTCTGACAATCTAAAGAACACCTAATATGAAGTTCTCATTTCCCAAAGTAACCTTTTCTTTTTCTTTCCTCTTAATTTCAGGAACAAACCCTAGCCCTCAGGAAAGAAGGTATAGGAGTTGTTTTGGATTCTGAACTGCCTCATTTGATTGGCATTGATGATGACCTTTTGAGCACTGGAATCATCTTATATCACTTAAAGGTAGAAACTGATTAAGTGGAACACTCTAATTTTGTTTTCAGTTTTTCTATTAGACACTAACTAGGTTTATTATAATATTCTGTGACCATGAACACAACTAAGTTAAAGAATACACAAAAGGCCAGGCACAGTGGCTCATGCCTGAAATTCCAACACTTTGGGAGGCCAAGCTAGGCAGATCTTGAGGTCAGAAGTTCACGACCAGCCTGGCCAGCATGGTGAAACCCTGCCTCTACTAAAAATACACAGATTAGCCTGGCGTGGTGGCACACACCTGTAATTCCAGCTACTTGGGAGGCTGAGGCAGGAGAATTGCTTGAACCCGGGAGGTGGAGGTTGCAGTGAGCTGAGTCCCATTGCACTCCAGCCTGGGTGATAGAGCAAGACTCTGTCTCAAAAAAAAAAAAAGAATATACCACAAATCCTTGAGCCATTTGGGGATTTTCAGCAGCTCATTAGGATTCTTTGGTATTTAATGTTACCTTGTTATTTAAAGTTAAATGATGAGCCACTAATTTGCTTTCTCTTCTGTAGGATTAGTAAGCAGAGGTAAGGAACAAAAAGGCACACAGACTGAAGGAGAAAAGTTGCAAACAGCTAGAACTGGGGGGATTTTGTTGTGTGTGTGGTTTTCTGGTCCCTGGTGGTAATTATAAAATTGTGCGTCTCACCTTCATTATTGGGCTTGGTTCTAAGCAGGCAGTTCATCTTGGGAGTACAGAATTCCACGTAAGTATTAATGGTTGGCTCTGTGACCTTGACTTTAGTGTCCTCTCTCTGACCCATAACTTAAAATGAGAACGCTACTGCACTTGTGTTTTTCAGACTTCCATAAACTGTATCTTTTTTTTTTTTTTAATTGAGTCTCACTCTTGTCACCAGACTGGAGTGCGGTGGTGCCATCTCGGCTCACTGCAACCTCTGCTTCCCGGTTTCAAGCGATTCTCCTGCCTCAGCCTCCTAAGTAGCTGGGACTACGCATGCCACCACGCCCAGCTAGTTTTTGTATTTTTAGTAGAGACAGCGTTTTACCATGTTGGCCAGTATGGTCTCAGTCTCTTGACCTTATGATCTGCCCACCTTGGCCTCCCAAATTGCTGGGATTACAGGCATGAGCCACCCCGCCTGGGCCATAAGCTGTATCTTTAGACACAAAGAAACTCTTGGCCACTGGAGGAGAACCTTCCCAGAAAGGATCAGGAACATTAATGACATTCCTGTCACAAGCGAAGCGTCAATGCTGCCAAAGCAGGGTCTCACAATTGCCGTACGTTAAACCTTTCCAGACAACCCGGGCTGTTTTTACAGAACCCCAGGGCACTTTCATTGCACTGAAGCTGTGGCCTGCCAGGACATTGTTCATCCCATTGGCCTCTATGTTGTTTGGGTTGAAATGAAAAATGAAGAAACAAGCTATTTCTCCTCTTCTTACTAATACATTTTGCTTGGCTTTTCTTCCCAGGAAGGTCAGACATATGTTGGTAGAGAAGATGCTTCCACGGAGCAAGATATTGGTGAGCATATTATCAGTGATCTCTTCCCTGTGATTTCTTAAGTTTATATTCAAAGTAGAATCTTTTTGAATGACTGACATTGAAGTAATTATAGAAAATTAAATTATTTTTCAAGTACAGTGTTGGTCAGTATATATATATATATATTTCTGTCATTTAGAATACAACTCAAATGAATTATATGGAACAACTAATTTGGTGAATAAAATGCACCAATGAACCCTTTCCTCCACCCTACATACATTCCATACCTTGTTAGGTCTTTGAGGAACACAGTTACTTAAATCACTCTACATTGTCTCACAATGGAACAGTGATTGATGGAGATATATCAATAGACACAGATAAAAGATATAGACACTTATCTTCCCAAAGATGACAGCAGAAAATAGGAGAAAACTCAGCATACACACATGTGGAGGCGTGGCTTTTTGGGTTTCCCAAAAGTCTTCACAAGACACACAGATAATTAGTAACTTAGCCTACACAGATGAGGTCCTTCCAGCTTTAAGAGCATAACGTGGGCAATTGGTGGTGGTGGTGGTGGGTGTGTATATGTATGTGGCAAGGTGGGGACCGGCAGGGTAAGAATTATATTGTCTCAGCTGCTTTTAGAATTGCTGGCAGTGAACCTGCTTTCTCACCAAGCATAAGCCAAAAAATCAAGCCAATTCTAACATATTCCTACATGTATTAGGTTGGTGCAAAAGTAATGGCAAAAACCACTATTACTTTTGCACCAACATAATATTTACTATTTACTGTGAGACTGTGAGAGATAAAAACTATTTTCTAGAAGTTCCAGATTCAACTGTTTTTGAGTAGAACTAGGCATCAGGCCTCTTCTTCTAATTGTTAAATTATGTGTTTGATCTTTGGGGTAGCTATAAATGATGATAGGTGGTAAGAACACATGTTTTCTGTGATCGGAGATCAGTAGGACAAATATGTAGACAGCGGAAACTAGTTGGCTTGTACTCCCAAGATGCTGGTCAAGAACTGTGCCTAAAACCATGTAGGTTTATTTGACAGGTGTTCCTATCTGTGTTTGACCATTCTTCAAACAAGAATCCAGGAGTGTTATACATGAATAGATAAATTTTCGCAGCTGCATGTCCTGAGAGGTCTCAGAATTGACTCAGGCTCAGGCAACAGGCATCTCAGTATGGCTTCTGAAGACCTCTTGGGCTGTTCAAGATTCATGTCATGCCAAGTTCACTTTGGGTTTCTGCTGCTGTAGTGCAGTGGTCAGTGTGCAGAGGTCTCAGTAAGTCCTTGACCCATGGAGCACTTTTGCTTCTTCTATTTTCTGTGGCCTCTGGGTGGCTGATGGAGGAAACTTATTCAGTATCCAACAGGGCAGTTCCATGGAATTCAGTTAAAACAAGTTACTCAACTGTTTTCTTCCCAAAGATGAAATGAGTTAACATCCCAGAACTGATTTTCTTATATAGGTGATGTCCAGACCCCTTGAGGAACATTCTAAGGATCCTCCAGTCCTATCAGTGAATGTCATGAGCTCCTGAAGTTCGGTTTTCTCACTAAACATAAATATTCACTGCACAATATTTATGTGGAAAAAGAAGGATATTCAAAAGGAAACTAAATCAATTGATAGATAAATAGCTGGGAATCATTGCCGTAGATACAAAAGGGGGAAAAATTCTTTCTACTTTGTTTTTCCATTTTAGTTCTTCATGGCCTTGACTTGGAGAGTGAGCATTGCATCTTTGAAAATATTGGGGGGACAGTGACTCTTATACCCCTGAGTGGGTCCCAGTGCTCTGTGAATGGTGTTCAGATCATGGAGGCCACACATCTAAATCAAGGTATCTGGTTTAAATTTTCCGAGTCCTTTGTATGTATTGTTGTGAGAAAACAAGTTGGCTAGGCAGTGAGGGAACATGTGCATCTTAGAATTAATTACTGATTAGGAATAAAAAGGGTGAGACTGTTTGCTTCAATAGGCTGTTTCTCTTCTGTTTGGCTGGAGGGCTTCTTTATAATGCCCATGGCCTTGTTTAATTAAGTGTAAACATATATAGAATTATCTTAAAAGTTGTTGTTATGGAACTAAGACATGAAAGGAACTTTTTAAGTTAAATAATATCCCTCAAATGCAAAACCTTAACATAATGGTTTCTTTTAATTATTTCATTTGTGTTATTTATATTCCTCTTAATAGATAGTTATAATTGTAATATACATACAGGATTTGGTATCATGTCTTTTTTCATTTTGAAATAGCTTCAATATCATAGAAAAGTTGCAAGAATAGTACCACAAACTTTTTAATTTCAAAATTGTTGGAAAGACTATCCTTGAATACTTCATTATGTATTTCCTTTAACAGTGACATCTACGTTAGAACACTAACACCTATACATTTCTGCCATCGGATCCTCAGACCTTAATCAAGTCTTGCCATTTGTCTCAACAGTGTTCCTTGTGGGTCCCATATTTAGTCCAATTTCCTGTATGGCATCTGGTTGCCACGGCTGTCTGTTCTCTCTCAGTCTGGAACAGTTCCTTGGTCTTTCCTAGACTTTCATGACTTTGGCAGTTTTGAAAACAGCAGGTCAGATCTGTTGTAGAACGTCTCTCTACATAAATGTAGCATTTGGCTGTTGATATGGTATGAATCTGTGTCCCCACCCAAATCTCATGTTGAATTGTAATTCCCAGTGTTGGAGGAGGGACCTGGTGGAGGTGATTGGATCATGGGGGCGGATTTCCCCCATGCTGTTCTCATGATAGTGAGTGAGTTCTCATGAGATCTGATGATTTTAAAGTGTGTGGCATATCTCTGCTACCTCCTTTCCTGTCGCCATGAGAAGACATGCCTTGCTTCTCTTTTGCCTTCTGCCATGACTGTAAGTTTCCTGAGGCCTCCCAGTCATGCTTCCTGGTAAATCGGTGGAACTGGGAGTCAGTAAACCTCTTTTCTTCATAATTACACAGTCTTGGGTAGTTCTGTATAGATGTGTGAGAATGGACTGTGTTTCCTTATTATTAGACTAATATGCATTTTTGCCAGGAATATCAGAGAAATGATGCTGTTTTCCTCATATTTCATTACATGATTTCCATTTGTTTCATGACTGAGATGTTCACTTTGATCATTCAACTAAGGTGGGGCTTGCCAGGCCTCCCTACTGTGGAGTTACTCTTTCCTTCTTTGTTACTTATAAGTATGTGGGAAAGTTCTTTGAGATTGGAGGTACTTTTATATCATACATATTCCATTCCATTATGGAATATTACCACTTTCACCTGCTGGTTTTGGAATCCATTGTGTTTGTTTGTTTGTTTTTGACTGAATTATTATTCTGATGGTTGCCAAATGGTGATTTTAAAAATTCATTTTTTCTAACATTAGTTGGATTTTCGTTGTAAGGAAGAACTTTTCCTTCTTGCCATTTATCTGTTTAAAGGGCCACACAGCTTGTGATTTTATTTATTAGATTTTGGTCTTTTTTATCATTATTTATTTCAATATCAAATTGTCCTAGATTTGGCCACTGTGAGTTCCTTCAAGCTGGCTTTCATGTCCTTTCACTTGTCCTCATTGTTCTGTAAGCACTTCTTTACTTTCTGACACAAAATATTCCGGACTTATCTTGTACTTTCCTGAAACTAACCAATTCTCCAAGGAGCCCTTGTTCCTTTTAGTACAGAATAGTGTTTAGCAACCAGGTGTGTTCATTGCTACTGGGGTGTCACTGCTTTCATATCATTTCTGTGAACAGAGCTAGGAAAACAAAATGTGTGTGTGTGTGTGTGTGTGTGTGTGTGTGTGTGTGTACAATCTTTACAACTGTACTTCTATATCTATTTATATTGGTATTTTGAAATATCTGTAGTTTAGTATCTATATTGCTAACCAGGTGTTTATACCAATACACCAATACTTTTAATCCCAACCCAATACCATAGGGTTAATTGTAGTTTTCTCACTTATGCCTGGCTCCTTTTTCTGACAGTGATGAACCTGGCTTCCATTATGTAACCCATATACTGTTATTCCTGCCGCCTCCTCACACAAGGACTCTCCTCTTCTTGCTCAGACCATGAGCATGGTGATGCTTGGCTGTCTCTGCCCTTACGCTTCCAGAGTACAGAAACTTTTCTCAGCCCATGCCATTTGCCTCCACTCTCATGCTGAAGCCTACTTTGCTCTTGCCTACCTAATAGTTTTTGGGCTGAACTATGTAAGAATGAGGGAAAGAGAGACATGGACATATCTAAGCCCGTTTTTCTATGTTATACGTAGTCTTTATAATTATAGTTTTTAATGGTTGCATACTATGTAATTGTGGCTGTTGTAACATAGGAATTGGACAGATGGGGGCTGGAAAGCATGTAGTTTATTCAGGGTTAGCCAAGTTTGTAAACAGAAGTCAGTTGCAGGAAGGTACCTCAGAAATGAAGGAGACCTAGCATGGACCAGGGACATTATGCTTTTGGATGAGGTGCGTAATGTCCATCAAAGATGCTGTAATAACAGCTGATGGAGCACCAACCCAGATACCCATCCACCTACCCATTCATCTCTCCATCTGCTTTTCACTCTTAGTATTTTTCAACTTTCTAAAGGTAAGTTGAGCAGGGAAAACATCTGAGTACCCTGGAGCTGGCCAGGATAATCAGAGGTCAGCGGTTGCAGATGATCAGCCTGAGCAGTGAGCAGGCAGTGATGTCTTGGTGTTTATTACCAACGCAGCGTTTCCTGCTTTATTGCAGTGGGACAAGGGCTCTGGCAATGTAGAATGGGGTGGCAGGTTATTTCCAGGCAGCAGTAGTAGTCATGGTGGGAGACTGTCTCTGCCTTCAGCCCAGAAAGTGACCATAATTGATTGGCAGACAAAAGGTCACCATGTAGAGCTCTTCAGTGGCGGTTTCTGCTTGGGAACTCACAGTCCCTAGTGCTGACAACATGAGTCATGGGAAGATACACAGTTAAAACACGATTCACTGACAACCCCTTCAGTGAATTCTGTACATGGAGTCTAGACTGTTGTCATATCACCTGTCTGTTCTCTGTGGGAACCTCAAATAGAGGTCCTGCTGCTGTTCCTCCAGGCAGCAGAAGCTGGTACAGGCTGGTACAGGGTTATGATGAGAGACAGTGTCTTCTTTTCCCAGGGACAGAGGAACATACACAGCAGAGATCCATGTACTGGCTGCATCTCCTTCGGTTAGGTCAGAAGGAAATAACCTTGTTATAATCACTTTGATTATTGTTACAGGATTTTTATAAGAGGCTTGTACTGGTTTTTAAAATCATTATTAATACACGAGTAGAACAAGGTCACTATTGCCTCCCAGAATCGTGGGAAGTAAAACGTGTATTCCCCTGATTGAGTGTATACTCCATATAACATTAAAACTCCTTGTAACTACTTTCTCATAGTTGATTGTTTTGTTACTCTTGTAGAGTTTTTTATTGAAATGTAATTTTGTTAATTTAAAATCAACGTTTCATGTGCTTTAATCTGTTCTTTGTGTTTTTTTGGTAATTTTAAACTCTGCCATATAACGAGTCAACATTTGTTTTTATTTACCTCCTGATTTATTTTTCAGAATTTTTTTTGAAATATTTGTTTAATACACCTGGGGTTCATGGGTTTATAAAGTATAGCCCCAATTTATTTTCTTCCCCATACTGTATACCATTTATTATAACCTTTCCCCATGTATACCCACCTCCCTTTTGAAGAAGCTTGCTTTATCTAAAATGAAAATACATGCAGCATTATATCTATTTGTTGGCCTTCCTGTTGTTCCAATACTCTGGGTTTTCACTTTTGAACCAGAATCACACAGTTTTGATGTTTATTGTTTAATAATATGTTCTAATCTCTATTTGCATTGAAGTCGCTTTTTACTGTGTGTGCTTATTAATTTGTTTAAAGAAATTATAGAATAGTTTTTGTTGTGCTAAAATATAATTTGAGGAGTTAGATTTAGTTTCATTTGATTTGTTTGTATTTGGAAAAATATATTTCCATCTTGGGACGTATTGCTTATACAATATGTCTCGTGTTTGAATTATTTATTTCTTTCAGTACAACTTTGAAAGTTTTTAATATGTATATATTTGTTGAATTGTGTTGATTTATGTATACAAATTCTAAACATATTATAGTTACATTGAACTGAGATTACTTTGAGGGAATTCTTTAGTGTAAGTGGTTCTTAAATCATAAATAGCCCCCAAACATCCATATTGGCTGCTGGATCCACTTGGCTTTGTGGCCCCCCCCCCACCTTTGAATAATTTCACAATAGTTCTCTGCCACAGCCACGCTTCTCTGGAGCTCCTGGAGCTCCCACCACCTACAGCCCAGGCCACTTGATGCTGAGTAGATTACATTGACCGTCAATGTTCCTGCTGTGTTATCTGTAAAACAGTCTGTTGTGGATTTGCCTAGAAGCTAGCATGTAATGCTATTCCTGTGAGAAAGTCAGTACTGAATTCCAGACACCAAACAGAAAAAGGAACGTTTAGAGCACACACATAGGCATTGTCTAGAGCTTAACATTTAATTTTTGGGGTTATCCTTCCACCTTCCCCCTCACTTAAGGAAAGCTTATTTGCTTATTTGTTTAGCTAGAAAAAATTGTTTATATAGCTGTGATTACCTCTCTAATTGTCTTGTGAATTAAGGCATGGCATATAATGTGTCTCCCATGTAGTATTTTTATTAAGTGGTTTTTGATCTTAAACTTTTACCTAAACTGAGAGTTCATTTAAATAACGTGCATATTCTGGTTAATGATTCAGGTTAGGAACTAAATTTTTTATCTTCATATTGAAGATATGACTTTTCCTCAGAAAGTACTGGTACTGATTGCCATTGAAGGTTAATTGTCGGAATTGTCTTTCCCTGCGGGTTGCTCTTAATTGTTTTATTAGCGTGGTGCCATGATCTTCAGATCTGATGGGCTTGAGTTCCTCTTACATTCTTCTGTGCTACTGAACAGCTTTCTCAGTATCCTCAGTATCACTGTTAATGAAATTAACATAAAAATACTATGTTTGAAGGTGTTAAAACGCTGTGCAGTGAATATAAATGTCATCAGCAAGTCTTAGGGCAGTAAAATGACTTTGTTTGAAGGCATTGTACAAAAGAAGCAAGATGGTAACTTTTCTTTTAATTACTCATACTTTAACACTGAAAGATCTCATTAAACAAAAAACATCTATGGCTGTTCAGAAATTAAGGATTAGAATTCTTTAGTTAACCTTTTGTGATGTTTGTGGATTATTAAAATGAGAACTGGAACATTTTTTAAAACAAAATGGTGTTTCTGGTTATGAAAATATGTAATAAAAATAAAAAAGATGTGAATGAGACAGATACATTGTTATATCACAATGGAGAAGGAGGGGGTTACATCAGGTGGAGCTACAAAAGGATTTTTAACTGTGTCTGTAAGAAGAAAAAAGCTAAAGAAAAAAGAGCATGTGAACTTCATTAAAACGTAATAAATGGGGACAGGATTAAATACAGTAGCATTGTTATGCTTTGAAATCTGCCTTGGCTTTTACTCATAAAGCAATTTTTAAGTAAATTTTTTAGCATATTTCTGCATAGTCCTCCATTCACTTAGTTAATTTTTATAAAGTCAAATATGAATTAACAGATGGCAGCCAAGTCAAATGGAGATGGGTCTTGGGTAGCTATATACTTACCATATTGGATCAGCCCTTCATCCCCCAGCCCTCGCCTATGACCCATGTCCAAAAATAATTATAGCAGACCATTCATTATCACATTCATGCGTTATTTCTCTGACACTTAAATAATTATAACTTAATGTGTACACTACTTCATCTCTTTAGCTCTCTAAGCCAGGTTAGATCCTACCTGCAGCCCTAGGATCGTAAAGTCCAGGTAATCCTGGTTTCCCACATTTGCTGTGCTCATACCTGTTTCTGGTTAATTGGAGTGGTTATTGGCCTAGCACCCTTTCTGACCCATTGCGTGTTGGTCCTCAGAATGGATCTTACTGGTATTTGGCCCATTGATTGGATCAAAAAATAAAAATAAAACTGCTGGGCTCAGTGGCTCACGCCTGTAATCCCAGCACTTTGGGAGGCCGAGGTGAGTGGATCACCTGAGGTCAGGAGTTCAAGACCAGCCTGACAAAGATGGAGAAATCCTATCTCTACTAAAAATACAAAATTAGCCGGGCATGGTGGTGCATGCCTGTAGTCCCAGCTACTCTGGAGGCTGAGGCAGGAGAACCACTGGAACCCAAGAGGCGGAGGTTGCAGTGAGCCAAGATGGTGCCATTGCACTCCAGCCTGGGCAACAAGAGTGAAACTTCATCTCCATAAATAAATCCATCCATCCATCCTCTTGAGGTGGATCCAAGCAGCATTTCTCATTTATGGAAGTAAGAGATGTTCGGAGAAGAGACTGTAGCTGCATGGTAACTCAAGTCACAGTGACTCCTAGCCATATTAACTCCACAGTTGACTGGATTCCTGGTTCACCTTACACTACCAGCAGCTTCCTACTGAGATTTGGTATTCAGATGTCTCTTCATTAGTAAATTGCTGTTCATTTGGAAATGTGTTAGTTAGGCTGTCCCGTTGAAAAACACTGGTAGTAATTACCACTTCTTATCTAAATTACTTACCATACATGTAATTGCCAACGAATAGGAGATTTATCTAAATTTAGCAGATTGCCACCATTGAGGGCAAATTCTTTTTCTCTATCAGTTAACTGCCTCACTTTTGTCAGATTGCATAAACTGTTTTCTCACCTTAAGTTATAGGAAATGTTTTCATCTGTTGGTGTCTTCACTCAAATGAAAAGCCTTTGCTAGTATTGTGAGCATTAATTGTGATGACATATATAATATTTGTTGCCTGAAGTTTTTCTCCCCTTTTTTCAATTCTTCCAGAAATAATGATGGGATATGTAACATTGTATCTAACATGCTCTTCAATTAGTGTATTTTCCAAGGCTTGGTTCTCCTCATTCCATACTGTGATTCCATTGGATAGTTCCAAAGAAAGAGGAGCCAGTTCTTCAAGAAGGTGTGAATTTTATCAAGAAGAAAATGTGACTTTGATCACGATACTAGTCCGCAGAACTTGATCTCTTCCTGGTAGTGGCTTAGCCCCTTGATTTTTTTCTTTTTTCTGTTTTATATACTTAATATGAAATGATACAACAGTTAGATGCATTGTAATTGAGACGATATTTCAGCATTTGTCCTATAATTGAATGCTAGGAACTATTCTTTCTTAATTATTATTTTTTTCTTTTTACTGTAATATGTTATTTTAAAGTTGTTGAATGTAATTAATTTTTTCATTCATGTAAGTGGACTGCTTTGGTCTTAACTGGTTTGTCAGATCCATTGACTGTTCATCTCTTCTTAGAAGTGCTACAGAAATGGCATCTGGGAAAATTGTACTTGGGCGCATTTGAATCTGTTATGCTTGAGTGCCAAAATATATTTTCATCTATTCAAGTACTCAGAGGGAACAGATGATTGTCTGCAGAGTGGAGCTGAGGAGACTTTGATAAAATTTTCATCTGCTGGAGGGCTGCTGTGAGTTGTTCTCTGACTAATTAAAAAAGAATTTTAGTGGAAGTAGAAAGGGAAATAGATCTCCCAGTGGTTTAGCCAAGATATCCATTAAACAGAGGAGACCTTTTATGTGGTAACAAAAAGTCAGCAGGTGTCAGTATCTGTTGCTCCACCGACTCACCTGCACTTGACCCTAAGCACTCATCATATGCCTTCCTCAGATTAGAGACCTGCAAATATGAAATCTATCACTTGTATATGGACTGATTTTATAGCTGTTCTTTAATGTCAAATACCTAACTCTTCTTAAAAGACTATACCTAGAGCTAGTGATTCTCGAAGTATGACATCAACATCAGCATTAGCTGAGAGCTTGTTAGAAATGCGAATTCCCAGACTGCATCCTAAACCTACTGAACCAAAAAATCTAGGGATGAGGGCCTGCAATCGGGTTTTTTATGCCTGTGATTCTGATGCGCGTGTCAACTCAAGAATGACAAACTTTGTAAATTTGGAAAGGAGAGCTTTATTTTTTATAAGGCCTGCAGGGTGGCCATTCAGACAGGCGGGGAAGCATAGCCTCCAGCTAGAAGCCAGAAACAGACACACTGAGGGAGGGGAAAAGGGAACAGGAATTTATGCTGAGCTGGATGACTGAATGTGCATATTTAATAAGCTATAGGAGTAGTCATGAATATTTATGAGAGGGGAAACATGAGCATGCACAGTTGAGCTTATGCTCCCTCATGGGTTGGGTGAACAAAAACTGGCAGGGTTAGCATGATCCAAGGGTGGAGTTTTGGCCCTCTGATGTCAAAAAGGTAAAGCAGAGGACATGGAAACATTCACTGTGCACCCTATATATTGGCCAGAACTACTCCATGGTCAGTGGTTTCTTATCAGGGGGCAATGCTGGTTCGTTGTGTGGAAACCACAGAAGGTAGGGGGAGTCACAGTTGGTTGAAATCAGCGGTGAAGCAAGTCTTTCCAAAGAGCTGGTTTCTGTTGAACCTGAGGAGTGAAAGCCCTGGCAGTTAGCAAAGGAGGGAGTAGAAGAAAGCATGTCCTACCTCCCCTCCTGTCACGCCCAAGAACTCAATTTCCAAGGTTTCTCTGGGGTGCCCATGGCCAAGAGGGGGTCTGTTCCGTCAGTTCGATGGCTTAGAATTTGACTTCGTACATGTTTGAATGTGAGAACAAGTGGCCAAAGCTAATTATACTGGAGTTAGTTTCTTGGTGCACAAAACTTCTGCACATGAGCCAAATATTTCTCAGTCTGTTTAACCGCTTTCTTCTCTTTTTTCAATTGGTATAACCCCTTTGTTCTCTTTTTTTCACTCATCCTATCTATTTTTCTCAAACTCTCTTCTTTTAAAACTTCATTTTCAGCTTTACGTTCAATATGTTGGCTTTACAGTATGTCTTGGCATGGATTTCTGGGGGATAACCTGTTTGGGTTTTGCTGAGCTTCTCAAATTTGTAGGCTTTTGTCTTTCTCTAGATTTGGGAAGTTTTCAGCCATTATTTGTTATTTATTTATTTTTTCCTGCACTACACTCACTCTTCCCCTTCTCCTTCTGGGAGTACAATTACATGAAAGTTAGATATTTTAGTATTGACTCACAGTTCCTTGAGGCTCCGTTTACCTATTTTTATTTTTTGATAAACTCTTTTATCTTTGCTTTCCTGATTGGATCATTTCAGTTGACCTGTGTTCAAGTTCATTGACTTTTTCTGTCATCTCCATTCTGTGTTTAAGCCCACCAATGAATTTTTTATTTTGAATATTGTGATTTTCAGTTGTAATATTTAATTCTTCTTTATATCTTTGTTGAGTTTTTTATTTTTTTCACTTATTTCAAGAGTATTTAAATATTTATTGGAGCTTTTTGTTAGTATAAACATTTGTTGATTGTTTTTTGTCATGCAAGTTGAGATATTCCTGGTTCTTGCTGTGCTGAGTAATAATACTGGATTGTGTCATAAACGTTTTGGGTATTATGAGATTCTGGGTCTTATTTAAATCCTATGGGAAATGTTTATACTTTTTGTTTTAGCAGACAGTTTACCTAGCTGGATGCAGGCTGTGAGTTACTGTCAGCCTGTGTTGATCGTGTCTGCCATTGCACTGCTGCTTCAGTGTTCAGATCCTTTGCAGTGCTCTTCTAGTAGCCATGGGTGTGCTACCCATTGGCCAGGCTGGGACCTGTGCAGTAGTCTGTCGCTTAGTTCAGTTCTCAAAGCCTTAGCATGCTGTTGAGGATCAGATCCACATGTACACACGTAGGGGTGAGCCCAGGAGTTAATAAACAACTCTGTGTGGTTGCTTTCCTGCACACTTCCTTCTTCACCGTCTCTCCTGCACTTTCTACTTCCCTTGAGTCTTCCCTTCCCTGGAAATCTTGAGTTTTATTTATTCTACTCTTTCAGGTACTTCCTGTGCCTGTCTCCAGGTCCACAGACAAGAAGTCAGAGGACAGGGAAAGCAAAAAGCAACAGGGATCTGTCCCATTCCTCTGATGAGAAAGAAAGATTCCCCTTCCTCATGGCCCCACCCCCTCTGATGGGAAAGAGAGATTCCCCTTCCTCATGGCCCCACTGTTCCTGCTAAGGGACTCTCTGCTCCTCCTTCAACCTGAACTAGGGGGCTTCTCCTGGAGTTCTCTCTTTTGCGCTGATGTCCACTTTTGGGTTTCTTCCTACACCAAGCTGGGAAATCACTGCAGGCAAAAAATGGTAAATTCACTGTTAGTTCAGTGATGCTTCTAATCTTGGTTTTCTTCAATGCACCTCCTCTTTTTTTTTTTTTTTTAAGTTCCTGGGTACATGTGTGGGTTTGTTACATGCGTAAACGTGTGCCATGGTGGTTTGCTACACCTATCAACCCATTACCTAGGTATTAATGGCATGAATTAGCTATTTTTCCTGGTGCTCTCCCCGCCCCACCTTCCACCAACAGGCCCCAATATGTGTTGTTTCCCTGCCTGTGTCCATGTGTTCTCATTGTTGAGCTCTCACTTACAAGTGAGAACATGTGGTGTTTGGCTTTCTGTTCCTGTGTTAGTTTGCTGAGGATAATGGCTGGGAGAACTGGCTAGCCATATGCAGAAAATTGAAATTGGACCCCTTCCTTCCACCTTATACAGAAATTAACTCATGATGGATTAAAGATTTAAATGTAAAACCCAAACTATAAAACCCTTAGAAGAAAATCTAGGCAGTACCATTCAGGACATAGACATGGGCAAAGATTTTTATGATGAAATTGCCAAAAGCAATTGCAACAAAAGCAAAAATTGACAGATGGGTTGTAGTTAAACTAAAGAGCAAAAGAAACAGAATCAGAGCAAACAGACAACCTACAGAATGGGATAATATTTTTGTAATCTGTTCATCTGACAAAGGTCTAATATCCAGAATCTACAAGGAACTTAAGCAAATTTACAAGAAAAAAAATCTTGTAAATTTAAAAAGTGAGCAAAGGACATGAATAGGCACTTCTCAGAAGAAGACATACATGTGGTCAACAAACACATGAAGAAAAGCTTAATGTCACTGATAGAGAAGTGCACCTGCTACTCTTTACTTTCCAAGGTCCTCAAATAACTACTGTGTACATTCTGTTTAGGCTGTAGATATATTCATTGGAAGAAACAGGGTGGTGCATGCTTGTTTCAACTTATGCAGAACCAAAACTCCTTCCAGAGGGTGGTTTTACACTGCTAGAAAGGGGGAGTGTACCCAAAGGTGAATTCTGAAGTGAATATATTTGTCTTAATGGCATAGAGTGAAAAAGTGACTTAGATGCCCTTCAGCCAAAGTGTGTGGTGAAGAAGTGTCTAAGATTGGAATGGGGATGGTGGGAGGAGTAGGATTAGTCAGACCGAGGCTGTTGAGTTATGGGCAGGTCTGTAGGGCTCTTAAGTCCTAGATCAGTTACATGAATTTTCTTTGGAAAGTGGAAGGGAGTCCTTTCTGACCACTCAGTAGATGGGTAACGTGGGCTGAGAGGTGAGCATGATGCAGCGTTTGTTTAGCCCAAAGGGAAGCTGATAAAAGAGCTGTGAGGAAAGGCGGTTGAAGGTAAGAGACTTTGGGAGCTGAGGGAAGGGAGGTGTTGTGCAAGAACTATTTCAGAAGGAGCAATAGGATATTGACATTTTGGGGTGTATAGGAGCCTAGAAACAAATAGTTGAGCTGATTACTGATAGTGGTAGCAAATAATGTGGACTACTAGGCATGAATGGAAAGAAAGTTACTAATAGCTTGAATCGTGTAATGCTTTCCTTCAGTACGTTGGAATTTAGCATGTGACTAGAATACTGTCTTGAATTACCCTCTAATCATTTCCTACGCTTTCTACGTTTTCCTTCAGAAGGACAGACCCATTCCATATACAGATGTTCTTTGAATTACAATGAGGCTGTGTCCTGATAAATCCATTGTAAATTGAAAATATCCTAAGTTGAAGATGCATTTAATACACCTAACCTATTGAGCATCACAGCTTAGTCTAGCCTACTTAAATGTGCTCAGAATCCTGGGCAAAATCATCTAATGCAAAGCCTAGTTTATAATCAGATGTTGACTCTTTCACATAACTTGTTGAATACTGTGCTGAATGCATATCACTTTTGCATCATTATAAAGTTGAAGAATCATAAGTAGAACCATCTTAAGTTGGGGACCGTCTGTGCCCGTTTTGTTCCTCCCATGAGGTGTTAAGAAGAAAAATCCGCTCCTACTTACCACCCCCTCTCTTTGCTCCCACACATACATTAAAAATTTCTTTGGGGATGGGACTGGAGCATCTTGAAATTTTACAAAGCTCCACACTCAGCTTGTGCACGCAGTTGGGCAAATCATTCTTGATAGATAATTTGGCTGGAAACTTCAATAGCAAAGATTGAAAATCAATTTTCTTTCTTCTCCAGAATCCCAGAATCTAAGTTTGCAATTTTCACTTTACTAAGAGTAAACAGAGGTTGAAGTGATTTATCTAAAGCAGGAAATCGTAAATTCATATTTGAATTGTAAACATTGAAAAGGAAGGGACAAGGTCAATGTAGCTTTTTGGTAAGGCATCATGTGCATTTTTATTCTTCAAAATTACCAACTGATGACCTGATGGCATGCTTTGATACTGCTGCCTGCTGCCTGTGTTGCAGAGTACCTGTCATTCATTCCCAAGCCAGCCATTAACACCAAGCCACGTGTCCTGCTTGAATTTGTTTAGTATTTATGTGAAATTTTCTTGCCCATCACAGGCACTGTGTTAGATCTTCATCTTTTCCTATCTAGTTTCCCAAAGCCATTTTTGATATAAAAAAAATTACTCTAATTCTAGTGGTTTAAATAATAAAATCTGTGTCACAAAGTCTAAGGCCCTTGAACATATTGCTTAATCTGTTCTTAAGTATCAGCATGTATTAGTGGAAAATAGATGTTCTCTTATCAGTTTCCCCCAATGGTACCATCATCATAACTTATTTTAATATAAATAAATATCTTTAAGATATTTTAAAGCAGAAGGAAAATGTCACACGTAAGCAAGTTTCTGTTTGCTTGAATTAGGCAATGAAATAAGAACTTTACCTGCCCTACCTCACTTCAGCCTCTCATTCAATACCATTTCAGAAAATTTTATGTTCCTGACAGAGTTTGGTTTCTCCATTTGGCATGTCTAGAATGATCACCTTTCTTTCACTGAGGATGCTTTCACAGTACGTTACGTTCTCTGTGTGTGTGTTGGTTGGTTGAGGGCTGGGAGTATGTTTTGGTTGGTGAGGGACAGGGTGTGTTTCTAAAGTAAGTAAAAGGTAGAACTAGGTGTCCTGAAACAGGATTACAAAGGGTGTCTCATGTTTATTGACACCACAGCCTCTAAGGTGTGAGCCACAGGCTTTTGGGAACACAGTCGTCTCATATGTTTGTATTATTTGCAACCCAGAATGAAATTATTGTACATTGTTACCTCAGAAATATTCACATGAAAACAGTAGGAGAAAAAATGAGTTGGTTTATTTGTACAGTAGTAGAATTAGAAAATCTCATAAAACTTGAAGAGGTAATTAATGATGATATTAATGATTATTGTCCCTGCATTCCTTAGAAATCACTAGCAACATTTACAGACTTCTTTCAGCTTACTTGAAATATTAAAATAGAGTCTCATGTGAAACCAGCAGTGTTTCGGCCTACTCTTTCACAATGTCATGTCCTCTCCATTCCCTCTGCAGACTGTTTGGAATTTGTCTGTCCTTGGGTATTTAGCAAGCTCTGAAATAATCTCATAGAAGTCATGTATTTCAAGGAGGTTTAGAAATGCTTGCAAAATTATAAATTAAGTGCATCACGTAAAGTCCATCTGCTGCTGTTAATCACACTGACCTCAGACCAAGTGGTTCATAGTTGAAAGGAATTTAAGATCTGGAAGGAATCTTAGAAATTGTCCAGTTTGATGACTAGATGAAGAAACTGAATTTTGAAGAGATTAAGCACTGACTTGTCCTCAGCCACATCAGGAGTTCTGGGCAGCACACCCTCTTCAGATTTCATCAAGAAACTTTACAGTATCAGCTAGCCTTATTCAGTAGTTGTTTTATTCATTTATTCCCCTTTATTCCCTTCAGTTTGCTTATTGCATTTTAAATATGCGTATGAGTTTACGTATATCCTGCAGGATCTACCTGATATGGTTTGGCTGTGTCCCCACCCAAACTTCATCTTGAATTGCAGTTCCCATAATCCCCATGTGTCGTGGGAGGGACCTGGTGGAAGATAATTGAATCATGGGGGTGGTTACCCCCATGCTGCTGTTCTCTTGATAGTGAGTTCTCCCAAGATCTGATGGTTTTATAAGGGGCTCTCCCCTTTTGTGTATCACTTCTTGTTGCTGCCATGTGAAGAGGACCTGTTTGCTTCCCCTTCTGCCATGATTTTAAGTTTTCTGAGACCTCCTCAGCTATGCTGAACTGTGATTCAATTAAATCTCTTTACTTTATAAATTACCCAGTCTCAGGTGTGTCTTTATTAGCAGTGTGAGAATGGACTAATATCTTATCATCTCCTCTGGCTACTACCAACTCTTCTCTTTGTTCTCGAAAGAGTTACCTGTGCTCAGTACGTCTACATTTTCTTACCTCTTGTGCATCCCTCAGTCTCTTCCTTCTGGCCTTGGTCTACTACCAAATCAGCTCTCACTAAGGCCACTTATGACCCCTGTGCCACCACACCCAATGGTGTTTTCTAGTCTTTTCATCTGATTGACCTCTGAGAAGCATTCTTCCTTGTTGGCCCCTCTTTCTCTTGGTTTCTGAGGGCTTCTTTCTCCCTCTCTCATGGCCTCCTCTCTGTTTCCTCTGTAAGTTTATTTTCTCATACTTGGCCATTAGAACTCAACACTTCTTCAGGTGCCCAGTCTTAGGTCCTCTTATCATCTACCTCTGTATTCGGTCCTCAGGTTTCTTTCCTGCTCTTGTGGTTTCATTTATTAGCAATGACTCTCCTACACACACACACACACACACACACACACACACACACACACACAGAACTTTCTTTATCAGAAATCCAAAATGTCCAAAAGTTTTTGAGGGCCAACATGAGGACACAAATGGAAAATTCCAAACCTGACCTCATGTGATGTGGTTGCATTCAAAACGTAGGTGCATCACATACACAGCTTATTCCTACCCACAAAGGAAAAGAGACCCCTTAGTCCCCTTCAGCTGCAGTGAATCTTTTCCGCACATGTTCAGATTCCCCCATATAAGTATGTCGACAGAGGATAATAAAACAGCAGGTGTTCAGGCCATACATGACAGTAGCAGGTTCCCCATGATACCCTGCACAGGACCAAGACCTGCGTGCGTTACTCACTGTGTTTTTGGTTTTTTGTTTGCTTGTTTGTTTGTTTTACTTATTCTCTCCTTTGTGATGTAAAGATAATGTTTGAACATGTCAGAAAGGTCTGCAGCTACCCCTTTGGGCAACAGTGATAGGAAGCACAGGAAGTATTTATGTTGATCTGTAGCACAGAAAGTCAAGCTGTTAGAGAAACTGGATGTGGTGTTAAGTGTGAAGTGTCTTACAGAAGAGTATAGTGTTGATGTGGCCATCATATATGACCTGAAGAAACAGAAGTCTAAGTTATATGCTGAAAGTAATAAACACACATAAATAAAAAATAGAAAGACACTGCATAACGCTGAAAGTGAAGATCTCAATTGTGTATTAAAAGAGTGGATCCAGTCAGTGTCACAGTGAAAACTTGCCACTTCATGGGAAGCTGATCGTGAAAACAAGCAAAAATCTAACACAGTGAACCAAAAATTAAAGGAAAGTGTGAACATACAGACTGGTTGCAGACATTTAGGAACAGACACAGCAATTTCTAAAAATTGTGGTGATAAAGTATCTGCTGACTATGAAGCAGCAGAGAAATTTATTGAGAGTTTGTCAGGGTCATCGCTGATGAAAATCTGACACAGACCAATTCTGTAATGCTGATGAAACATCAATGTTTTGGCATTATTGCCCTAGAAAGACACTGACTACAGATGATGTGGCAGCCCCTGCAGCAATCAAGGGTGCCAATATCAGAATAACTGTGCTGAGATGTGCTAATGCAGCAGACATGCGTGACTGTAAAATTCCTGTGATAAGCAAAAACTTACATCCTCCCGTTTTGAAGGAGTGAATTTCCTACTTGTTCATGATTATGCTAACAAAAAGACCTGGATCACCAGGTGATTGCTTATCAGCAGCGTATAAATTTAGAATCAGGAATGATGGTGATGCTAAGCACTGCAGATTGTGCACATGGGTGGCTGAGATAGCAGCACCTTTGCTTTCTGATGGTTCACTGTACACTAACTTTGTTTCATTCACAAAATTATTTAAAATATTGTCTAAAGTTACTTTCAGGACTGTCTGTAAGTGTAGATGAAGCATAAATAAATTTCATGTGGTAGATACATTGACATCCCAGACTTTTATACTAGAGCTTCAAACCCATATTTTCACTTGCCAAATGCATCTCTAATTCATTATGTCCAAAACCAAGCTCATGATTTTTCCCCACTCCATCTTGGTCCTTTTCCAGCGTTCTCAGTCTGTGTAGAAGACTCCCCGTCCAACCAGCGATGCGGTCCAGAACCCAGGAGCCATCTTCCTTTCCCCGCTTCTCCTCTTTGTATCTAGCCCATCATCAAATCTTGTGGATTTTATCTCCTTCATATCTTTTAGTTTTGTTTTACTTGACTGCTGTGCTACCCCTTTCCCCCAGTCCTGAGCCATTATCACTTATTGGGACCACTGTAGTAGCCACCTAGCTTGCCTGGCCACATCCACTCTTGCCCTGTGTGGCCTTTCTTCAGTCACCATTGCAAGAATGATCTTTCTGAAACTGAAATCTAATCATGTTATTATGCTGCTACACAGAGCCCTTCCGTGTGTTCCTCTTGCAACTAGATAAAAGACACAATCTTTTACATCCTGAAACGTTTGAGTTGGTTTACTTTGTCCCTCCTTCTCAAGCCTTACCTTGGTGCAGTGCTCACCTTTGTTTCCTTTGCCATAGCCACATAGCCATGGCTGTCTTCAGTCACTCATTCTTGGCGTTCTCTTCCTCCTCATTATTTTCATCAGTCGTCGTTGTGATCATTATTGCTTTTACACATGACACTCTCCCCAATTTGTTCTCAGAGCTTTAGACACCACCTCCCTCGAAGATACCTTTCTCTAACTTCCCCTGTAATAAACCCACATCATTGTTGCTCATTGAGCCCTGGACACAATTCTTCTCCTTCAGTTGCTGTTTTGCATTTATTTGCGGAATTATTTCATTATTTGATTATTTATCTCTCTCTTTGACATTTTTTAAAGCTCTGTAAAGGTAAAGCGTACATCTGACTTGCTCAACTCTGTATCCCCTCTGTTTATCATAGCGACTGGCATAAGTAACTGTTCATTAAATATTTGCTAAATGAATGAATGAATAGTGGCAGCTTGTAAAAATGAAGCAAATTTTTAAAGTCACCAGATTTGTTGAATACAGATGCTCAGTAGAAGAAAGGGAAGGAAACCAGCCTTAATGGACCCCTTTTAATATGCCAGACTGTTGACTCACGTTATCTAGATGGAAACAATAAATTGTCATGAATAGCTTTGCTTTCTTTTATAACTCCTTAAAGGGCTTTTTATGTGTATTTCATGCAAATAACATGGGCGGCAAGATTATTTTCAATGATTTAATGCAATTTGAAATATGTCTCTGAAATAAGATTCTATTTTTCCATTAACATATTTTAGCAATTTTCAACTTGCATGGCTGGGCATTTGATTAACAGAAAAAAAAGAAGAATTGGAAATGTAATTAACACCTGGAGTATGATTGCTTTATTAATCTCTAATGTAACTTTAACAGCATTAAATATACGTATATCCTAGACATAGCTGCTTAGCTTTTGGCTTTCTGTGCGGCACACTGCTCTGAGTCCTAGTCATAAAAGGTATGGGAACCACCCTTTTTAATCATGGTAATAGTGCCTTGCCGTAATTGGAAAAACTACAAATGCAATTTTACGTGACAGGGATAAGCAGATTGTAGAGTGGATAAGATCTGCTGCTGCCCTTCTAGGGCTCCTAAAGCTATCTTTTCCTCATTTTCATAGTGACTTTGTTTCTGCTAAATAATGACAACCACTAAAACCAACCCATATCAGTTACTCCCTACGGTTGTGATTTAAACCCATTAGGTTTTAACCATATTGAATTTGAAACTCCCTCGAGCTGTCCAAACAGTACATCGAATAGGCAGGTGGATATGCTGGCCTGAGCTCCAGAATAGATATCTGGTGTTGTATTTCTTGCAGGGGCCAGGTAAAGATATTATCCAAGCAAGAGGCTAGTGACTGTGGTCAGCCAGAGGTCACCTCTGCAAAGGAGGCAACCCTCTGCAGCCCAGGGATTTTTGCCAAGTGCAGGCAAAGATCTACTGATAGCATATCTTAGGAATTTTGAAGAAATGCTAGAAAGGTATGCAGACTTTTATGTGAACTCTCCAGATTTTTGACTCTTGCCAACTAAAGATTTTGTTTTTGAAATGTGACAGGGAACACAAAAAAACACATCTGTGGGCTGAATTTTTCCTTTGGCCACCAGTTTGTGACCTCTCGTTTCAACTCTCATCCTGGCTCTCCAGTCTTCATAGTCTGTTTCATCTATCCAGTATTGATTCTTGATGCTGTTTCAAACATCCTGAACTTTGTGGATGGACACGACTCTTGAACATAGCAGGCCATTCTCCTGTCTATAGCTTAGCCTCTCCCTGCAATTACCCCACATGGAACACTTCCTCTTGCCCTCTGGTTATCCAGTGAGACCCAGCTTATGTCCTTGGTGCAGAAGCCTGTCCCTAGCCACTCCAGGCTGCACTCGTCACTTAATCACACATTTAGCTAAGTACGCTAGGCACTTAAGCACTCACATGTCATTCTTCATGGCTGTCAGTGCATGTGTCTTGTCTTTACTGATGCTGTGAGGCATTGTAGACTCTCATACATGGATGGGACCATACACGTGGACTCTCACACATGGATGGGACTTGAGAAGAGACAATGAATCTCTTCTGCAACATCATTTCTCTTACATGCCTCTGGTGACAAGAAGCTCACAGCCCTGCAGGTACCTGTGCCTGCCTTAAATAGGTGTGACTCTAGAATGGGTTTGTTTGCTTCATCAAGCTGAAATTTGCTTCTTCCCACGCTTTTGTTTTCCTTGGGCATATTCCTTTAATTCTTTTGCTCTTTGTGCAGTTGTTTTCTAAATAAGGAAGACTCTCGTCAATCAAAAGGACATTTTCTTGTGTGTTGAATGTGGAATTTTAATAGGGTTTTGACACGAAGCAGTATTTTTATTTGGAAATAGACCATACATGTACACAAGTCCTTTCCTGTCAAATTCTGGGGAAGATGTTAGTAACAGTTGTCTATACTCTGCCAGCTCCATCATGTTTTCTTCTCAAAGCACTTTTCTTTTGAGATTTCTACTTTTATCAGCATCAATAAACATTTCTCAAGTTGTGATCATATGCTTTGCTTGCTATTATCTCTCTTTGGAGAACTGGTTTCTTTTTTCTTCCAGACAATCAAAAGTCTAATTATCTGTCTGTTAAGTTTTAAATCTCATAATAAATATGTTGTAATGCTTATATTCATCACTTCTGCTGGATATTATGGATATTAGGATATTATGTGTGTTGTAACTCTCAGCTGTTAAAATAAAGGCATTTGCAGATTTGACATTGGCTTAAGTAAGCAGACTTTTGAGACTCAAGCTTTCCCTTATTATTTTATAATACACTGGAAATTACATTTCAACAGTGGAATTCCATGTTATGATAATGACAACTGACCACACTGCTTACTGTAAATTCATTACTGTTTTTGTGTGTTCTCAGGTGCTGTGATTCTCTTGGGAAGAACCAATATGTTTCGCTTTAACCATCCCAAGGAAGCTGCCAAGCTCAGGGAGAAGAGGAAGGTGAGGGACATGGTGTCTCTAGGAGGGAACCACTGACCAGATGTGGGGATGAGTGGGTGGTGGTCACTCTGGTTCTAAGCTTTTGACATTCTGTGGTGTAGAACCACTGGAAAAGTAGTTCTGCAACCTGGATTGATTCTAGGGAGATTGTTTCCCAGCAGATGAGTGGCTGATGAAGTAAGAGAGCAAGCAAGTGAATTCCAGAGTAGACAGGAGAAACTGCCCCTTCTAGAGCCTTCTCTTCAGCCTTCTGCCCTTCCCACCAAGGAACTGGACATCATTTTGCGTTAGGTGGAGAGCGACTTCCTCTAATCAGCATCTGTTAGGAATTAACCCAACATTGGAGTCACATTCATCCAAAATCAGCCACAGTAAACAGATTTTTCATTGAGGTGGGAAGCGAGAGCAGGAGTTAGGACAACTGGGAAAGACTTTGGTTTAATTGGAAGGGAACGTCTAACGGGTTAGACGTTTAAGTGCTGATGGGTAAGGGAGCTGAGGACCAGAGAAACGAGGAAAGAAATCTGTTCAGGGATGTCATGGCTGGTCCTTAGACTGAAGAAGATAATAAAGGCTACAATTAACATTTCTATGAGCCAGGAATGGTGCTAAACTTGTATATACATTCTACCACTTTATCTGTGCAGCAGCTGCTAATACCCTCAGGCTGTCACCCCCAGTTCAAGATGAGAAAGAGACCAAGAGTGACTCTCCCTAACTTGTTCTGTAGCCAGCAAGCGGGGAGCCTTGGCTGCAGCACTGACTTGAATACCAGAAGCATTTGCCCTTGACCGCTGGTTACCCAGCCTCTCGTTTCTGTCTCCTTTATAAGAAGTGCCCGAGGTTGCCAGTGCCCTAGATGGAAAATAATGAGAAAGCCGCAGACCTCAGCCTTCTCCTGGGTGGCTCGTTCTAGCCAGTGGAGCCTCTTATCTGCTCCAGCCCAGGGTCTCCCTAGAGGGTCCTTTTTGGTGCAGTTTCAGAGGAACAGAGGGAACAAACATGTTTGCCAATAGCTTCCCATGGAAGCAAAATAGGTCAGGCTCTTACTTTTGATCTCCCTTCACCTCTCCTGCATTCATCTTTATCACTCCATAAGTGTGAGCTGGTGTCATTGATTACAGGAGACTGCTGCCTGCCAGGCAATGGAGGATGACAAAGATATTGTGACCCCTTTCCTCAACTTTAACTGGTAGGGGAGACCAACTGGATTGTGGAATTCCTGGTGAAATTCCCCAGTCCTGGAAGGCCAAGTCCCTGTTGTGCTTAGCGGAAGGCTTGGGTTTGAAATGTACCAGGGCTTTACTGCCCCAATCTGCTTTCCTCAGATAGACCAGTTAATTGCGGTGCGTGTTAATTAGCAGCGTGTGCACCTCATTGTCTCTCACACGTTGGAAGCAATGAGTCCAGACCAGTGCCTTTTCTTCTCTGCTAAGGTAACCACTCTGCCCTGTGTCTGCTCTTAGAGTGGCCTTCTGTCCTCCTTCAGCTTGTCCATGACCGACCTCTCGAAGTCCCGTGAGAACCTGTCTGCAGTCATGTTGTATAACCCCGGGTGAGTGAACAGCAGCGTCTCCTTCCCTGTGAAGATCACTTTTGCATTTATTGTGCCAACTGCATTATGGTCACAAGATAAAAATAAAACTGCAACGGTGCCTTCTTATCAAGCCAGCCACTATCATTTTCCGACTTCCTTTCCAGCCCTTGCTATATATGTGCATAATTTTACTTAGTTATAATCACAACATAAACGGGATTGTGTTTTCTGATTTTTCACTTAACAGCATAATAAGCATTAGCAAGGGTTATTACAAGCTTCAGTGTCATTTTCATAACTGTCTAATATTTTAGAGTTGGCACTTTGATTACTCAGCGCGTGATCCCTTTGGCTTACGCACTTCTATCCCGTTGTATAAATTATTTGTAATAACAGAGGCAGCCTGGTTCTTAGGCCATCCAGTAGTGCAGGAAATTATCTTCACTACTTCAAACACTACGGGACTGCTGAGAGCACAAATGAGAGTGTTGTAAATGGACTTAGTGACGAGGTGACCTTGGACAGTCACCTTAACTCATGTCCTTAGTGGCTTCATCAATAAAACGACAGTGATGTTGAAGATGCCTAAAAACAGGGAACTTTGAGGGCCCTTTCAGTTGTGTGAGATTCCATACTTTTATTCTTACCAGGATAATTGCATGTAAAGTAATGGAGGTAAATCAAATGGCTATAAAGGTGAGAAAAAAATAACAAGAACAACATTTTCTAGAACTGTCATTTATTTAGTAGTTACTATATGCTAGGCACTATGCCAAGCACCTTGAATCCGCGATCTTTCAAATCTCACAAGCCTATTTCTATTTTACATATGGGGAAATGTTAATACATTTGCTCTCCGTCAGTTTCATAATTAGAGCTGAGGCATGCATCCAGGTCTATCTGATTCCATCACTCATGCTTTGACTCTGTTACTGCTTGCCTTACTGCAGCTGCGTGGCTGGTTCCATTTTCCATTGCTCCCTCTCCGCCAACCCTGGCATTTCTCGCAAACATCGAGCCGTGTGCCAAAAGGCATTCACTCCTTCAGCCCAACACAGTGTTCTGATTTGTGGAAAGCAGATACCTAGAAGGAATTCCTTTAGTATCATAGGAGGGTCCTTCATCACATTTCTGGATACGTTTTCTAAGCCACAAGCTGAAGCCCAAATCCAGCACCTGCCTGAACTTAAGAAAAAAAGCCAGGTAGTGCAACGCTGTGGCTGAGGACTCCTGGGCCCTCCCTCTGTCCAGGATTTCTGGAAGCACCAGCAGTTGACTCCCTTGTATCAGCCTTCATCTTTCCCATTCGGCCTTTCCATTTTGTTATATCGTCATTGGGGGAAGTTGCGCTCATTAAATAATTCTGTCCTGAAATAAGCCGTATTAGTCAGACCTCTGAAATGGGAGAACACTCTCAGAGCAACTGAACGATCACTGCTTCAAAAGGCACGTTTTGTTGTCGGTCTTTAATTCCTTACAGTAGTTTTAGCAGTTGCCTTTTATTGTGACTAAGACGGAATTGCTTATGTTTAAGTTTAATGTAATATACAGATCTTTAGTGTTTATTTCAGCTTAAATAGTGCGATCCCATCTGTTAAATATTGTCTAGTTAGATTGTCCTGTGATATGAAAAGTGCTGGCTTGGAAGTGTCTCCTGGCCCAGCTCCCAGTTAGTTAACCCTGGAATCCAGGTACTACCTTTATTATCCTCCACAGTGGTGGCGCCTTTTAATTCAAAACCATTTGATAATGTAATGTGGCTGTTCAACGGCTTTGGAAACCAAAAAGTGATCTTCACGTAGCCTCTCCTTTGACTACAGTGTCACTAGCCATGGGCCCCTCTTTGCCTTACATGTACACATGGGATGGAAGTCTTTTTTCTCCCCAAAACAGGAGAAAGTGTAGTTCTCTTTAATGCCATTTTTTTGTTGTTAGTTTTTAAGTTCAAATAGTTTCTCTCAGTGTTTACAAAGTGCAGGTCAAAGTATATGAGTTTTCATCTTCAGAACTTTTCAGTGACTGTCTATAGTCTAAAAAGTAAAGTCCCAGCCTTCACCAGGTCCCTTGGGCTGTCCACTGTGTGTGCTCCTCTCCCACCTCCCTCCAGGTGTCTGAGCTCCAGGATTCTGCTGTTGTTTTTATTGCTTAGTCACAGGTGGATTAGCCTGTGCCCCTGGGGCTTTTCCTTTGCTAGTTCCAGACGATGGGACGCATTTTTGCCTGGCTACCTACTTGGCATAATACAGCCGATCTCTGCTGTGGAAGCTATTCCTGATTTTCTTCCCCAAAACCAAAAATCAGTGTCCCTTCTTCACTGTACATTGCTCCGTTTCTTTCCTCCTTATTTTAGCCTTCTTTGTAATGTACATTCGTCTGTCAACAAATCCTCTCTCAATGCCTCCTGTGAACCAGGCCGGATTCCAGGACAAGGGCACCCTTGCTAGTAATCCTGAGGTCAGGTTGTGTGCTTGTTGAAGGAGAGACGCTATCAACAGATAATTTAAAAATAAATCCAGAAAGTGAAAATGAAATGAAATCAAATGTCTTGGGACAGTGCTTGATGGAGTGATCAGGAATGAAGTAGGGGTGTTTGGTCTAAGACTTGCATGGAGAGAAAATGACACACATAAAACAGAGAGGTGCGGAATGGAAAGCATTTAGACAGAAGGGGAAAGCACGTGTGATGGCACCAAAGTGAGACGCGAAGAGAGGGCCAGGGTAGATGCGATGTAGTAAGCGGGAAGAAGAGAGCTACAAGTGAGGGCAGGGAGGTCCCGGGCAGGTAACATGGGGCCGCCAGGCGATTGGAAGGGCTTTGACTGTTTTTTCAGAGCTGGCAAACCACTAGAAGTATTTAAGCAAG
Source organism: Cebus imitator (assembly GCF_001604975.1). Taxonomy (NCBI): domain Eukaryota; kingdom Metazoa; phylum Chordata; class Mammalia; order Primates; family Cebidae; genus Cebus; species Cebus imitator. The sequence continues at coordinate 768,509 of NW_016107561.1, forward strand.
AGAGTAACCTGAAGATGTACTTAATACAAATATTAGGATGTACACCATTTGGAGAATGTGGCATAGAAGCCGAAGACCATTTAGAAAGCTATTTCCTTAGAAAGGTAATGGTGTCTTGGATCTACATTTTAGCCATAGAGATGGTGCAAAGTGGAATCCAGGAATTAAGAGTGACTCCCAGGATTCAGGTTCAGACAGCTGCTGCAGGTGTTACACTCTTTCCTGGGATGGGGAGACAGGGAGGACAGGCCTGGGCCAGCAGTTGGGTAAGAATTCTGCTTATGTATCATTCCTATTAGAATGGAAGCTTTTTAAGGTCAGGGGCCTTGTGTAGTTATTTTCTGTATAAGGTGTCATTCATATAATACATGCTTAATAAAAATTTTGTAAACAGATTGAGAGTAAAATTTTAGTAAGACACAAGCATCCCTTTGGGAAAGGTTTTTAAAATTTCTCTGGGCGTGGATGTTCCAAATATTGGAAAGAGACATATTATGCAGAAGAATGTTTTTGTGGTATAGATCAAGTCCCAGGGGATGCTGCAGTTACTTGAATAATCTCAAAATCATGTTCAGGATCTTTAAGTCGTAGGTGGGAAGAGAGCCTCGTGATGAAATGAAGAATTAGGCCAAGGCAATCAGAGCATTCAAGAGAAGCAATCTGTTTTAGACTGAATTATAGGTGGTTCTGGATGCATCTGACGCTACCATTATGTAGCCTGTTCACCTGGCTTCAAGTGTACATTTTGTCTCTGCTACCCCTTGCGTTAATCATTGACACAAATTCAAATAAAATTTGTGTAATGCTTCTTCACTCTGAGAAATGGTGCTGCCCATCACTGTGAACATGTAGGACAGATTTTTTTTTTTCCCTTAAAGAGACAATGTGGTCGATACATGAGGAGCAGCAAACGTTGCAGAGCTCTGATTGGCATGGTTCCCACTCTGCTTCCTGTCTGTATCTGATGGCAAAGGGAAGACCTGTGGGCCTGTCCTCACCGTGACCCTGAGGAAGGAACTCACCACACCTCCTTAGCCCTTCCTGGTCACGCGCTCCTCCTCTTCTCAGCATCTGGCCTGACCCCTCAGTACTGACCAGGTGGTGACTTCCAAGCTTCAACCTGATCATCTCTGACTTAGTTCTCCAATGTTATCTTCAGTCACTTTCCACCCGGAACTTTATCCTGTGGTTTACATGGGTCACACCTCTCTCCAGGCCTCTGCGTCCGTAACACTGCCTGTGACTCCTTCCCCCTCTTCTTCCCTTGGCCAGTCCTCCGCCTCTTTTAAGCTGAGCATAGACTCGTATCCTCAGGTAGCTCTCTGGGCATTGCCAGTTGGAGCTAAGTGTCTCCTGTGTACCCTCTCACAGGCATTTTGTGCATTCCTGTATTGGCTCTTTCCAAATTCGTTTCTCTGATGTGTATGCATTGAATTGCTGTAGGCCTCTTGAGGAAAGGCACTATGCTTCACTTATCTTTGAATCTCCAGAAGACCTTACAGAGTGGGCACGTCACAAATGTTCATTGAGCTGTAGGTTTTGGCCAGCAAATGTGCTGTCAGCACAAAGGATGTACCTGCCGTCTCACAGGCCTGCCCAGGTCTTTTGTCAGTGGTCCTTGTGCACTGTTTCCTATATTCATATTACTTGGCCCATATCTTTGTGAGTCTCTCACCCACACATATATGATTCTACATATTTGGTGGGGTTACAATTAACATACCTCTTGGTTTCTTTGGTATTGTATATACCTGAGTGTGTTTTTTGCAATTGACTAAAAAATTGCTGCATAGTACTCAGGTTTTCACAGAACAGAGCTCTCCAAAAGAATTATGACTGGTTTGCAAATTATCGTATCCAGTAAGCTCCAAGTTATCTTCAGAACAATGTAATTTTCTCTTTGTTCAGCAGGCAGTCTACTAATTTTCTAAACAGCCCATGTCTAAAATAATACCCTGTGCTCTGAATTATAGGAAGATTTGCAGTTTCAAAAGCAAAGTTCTTGTTCCCCAAGAACATCGTATCAGCCTGACTGGGCACATAGAGTTGGAACATGGTTTTGGAAATCACTCCTGGCCCACACCTCAAGCTCCCTGGAAGCCGTGATTTGTACGCACACATGCGTGACACTTGGTGCCAGATAATTTTTGGATTAGGCAGAGAAGCCTGGTGACTTCCTTTGGGAGTTAGCTCCATGTTGGAGAGGTGCCCAGCCAGGGTCTTTGCCAGGAGATAATTTTCCTGCAGGGGAAACATTCCTCCTCAGCTGGTGCAGCGTCTTTAAGAAGAAACCAAGCCGACTGCTCAAGCCTCCTCTGCCTTGCTCTGAGACTGCAAACAGACAGCTAATTTGGCAAGATGCAGAAGCTTTCACAGCTTCTTGAAAGTGCTCAAAGCAAAATTAGATAACTTCCAAGCTCATTTCAGTCTTGAAAATAAAAGAATTTTTCACTGGCATATTAGCCTCCCCTGAGCACTAACCAGTGATGAGCCCATTTAAATGGATGTATTTGAATAATTAAACTCTAAAGAGGAGAAACACCTAGCTTTCAAATCTAGTTAGACCAAAACATATCAGAAATCAGGACCAAAGCTATATCTGGTGAGCCATTGAAGGAGCGTCATCCCAGGAGCGCAGCAGCCCGAGGGGTCTGGTTAGCATCAGGGCCAGTGCAGACCCGGCAGCCATGGAAGGCCCCTAACTCAGAGGATGGTCTACAGTTATCGATGATCATGGGAAGAAGACAGATGAGGAATACTTAAATTTATTTTTTACTTTAATATGAATATGTTCACTGGGAAATTTAGAAATCACAAACAAAGAAAAGAAGTGACTACATTTAACAAGACTATATCTTCTAGCCTATACCTCTGTTTCTTCCACTATCTCTGTCTCTCTGTATGTAGATGTACACACACATTAATATATGTATATACATTTGTATATATACATTTATATTTTACATCTTTTACCAAGATGGATTAATATTGGACTTGTGAGAGTTTTTTTCATTTACTAGTTTTTCTTTCATAAATATTTTTCTACATTGTTTTAATGTCCATGCAATTTTACATTGTCTGACTATTCCATACCTCGGTGCTCCCTAGCCTTTTTGGCACCAGGGACCAGTTTCATGGAAGACAGTTTTCCAGGGACAGGGATGGAGGAGGGGAGTGGATGGATTCAGGATGAACTCCTCCACCTCAGATAATTAGGGGAGTCTCATAAGGAGCGAGCACCCTAGATCCCTTGTGTGTGCAGTTCATGATGGGGTTCCCACTGGTATGCAAATCAAATACTGGTACCGGTTCACAGCCTGGGGTTTGGGGACCCCTGCCATTACCATATTTGACTGCTATTGGTAGGCATTTTGTTATCTAGTTTTTAACTATCACAAGTTAGTGGGCTGAAGAGCTTTGTAGCTAAAGCTTTGCATTTTCTCATGATTAATTCCTTAGCGGGGAGGAAGTAGAGGTAGAATTGCCAGGCCAGAGTGCCTAAAATTTTAAGGCTCTCGATGCATATTCACAAATTATTCTACAGAACGTTTATGTCACTACCAATCCCACTGAGAGATTAGACTATCTTTTTTTTTTTCAAGCTGAAAATAGGCCTTCTTGGGGTGTTGAATGTGTCACTATAATTACGCCCTCCTAGACACAGTTCTAGGCTGTATTCACAGGCCCTAGAGCCTGGGGAATCTGGCTAATAGTGGCTGTCTCTAAAAGCATGCCCTGGGCATCCTGGTCATCACCAAAGACTCACCAAGCTCCTAATTCTTTCTGTGCTGAGCTACTTCCTATACTAGAATGCTATGGAAGATTAGCATCCACCTTCCTGGTGCTTTCAGATGAAGCATGGAAATGGATTTCCAGAATGTACAGCTGGAAATAACTAGCTTCCAAATGAAGAGTTCGGGGATTTGAATAGAAAAAGCCAAAGGAACCCAGGTGGTAGTGAGAGCTTCTCTCCAGATGACAACAACTATGTGAAAGGAAATAGTTTCATTTCGCTCCCCGTATCCCACTCCTTCCCTGTTTCTTTCATATCTCCTTCCTTCTCTCCCTTCCTTCCTTCCTTCCTTCCTCACCTCCTTTCTGCCTTCACTAAACTTGGAGGATGAATACATCACATTAGGGAGAAAGTAAGGAGACACCAATGACAGGGTTATACCCTTTTTGTACAGAGCCTTAGATGTTGTACTGAGCTGTAGCTTTGCTGTCCACAACTATATGGTTCTAGAAAACAGACACAGAATCTACTTTGTTGTTTACTCAGTGCATAGCAGCACACCTGCAACTTAGACATCTAATAAACATGAACTAAGGGGAATGCATGTTTCCCTTTGCTTTATAACGATGTAGAAGGGGCTTCAGAAACAGAATCTGCTGATAGCTGGAGATATTCTCAAGGCGTGCCCCTTTGTTATACCCGAGCGAGTTAAGAAATGCGCCACACTCTTAGATTGAATTATGAGTCCTTTATTTTAGGTGGTGACTGAGAGGTGGCTAACGCCCAAAGTTCTCTCGGACCCAAAGAAAGAGTCTGGGCGTTTCTTATACCCCAGTTTGAAAAAGGATGGGGAAACCTAGCTGAAGGAAGTTTTTCACAGAGGCAGAGTAAGCAAAAAGTTAAAAGATAAACTAGTACATGAGAAATAAAATAGCCCAGGTGCAAGGGCTAGAGCTGTCATAAAAAGACATACAACTTATAGGTATGGGGGCTCTGGGTACTCGACAGCGCCTGCATTCCCAGGCTCTGCTGGTACCACTTGACTTAGCCTTTTATCAGCAAATGCACTCCTGGATGTGCCCGGTGTCATGCTGCCCCAGCTACATACTACGGTTACATACTTAATGAGGGGAATAACTAAAATGAAGAAGGTAAGATGGAGTCTGTCCTGCTCAAGAAGCTAGCATGAAGCCTGAACAGCTCCCAGCTAAGAAAGAGAGAGTCAGTTTAAGCTAACAAAAAGCAGGTTATCACACCTTCACATGAGGTCATGGTGCCCCCTGCGTGTCCTGGGAGGGAAGCCACACTCCCTTGCAAGCACACTTTTCTCTCCCCTTCTCCCTTACTCACTGCTACTTTGTAAATTGTCTGATCCTTTTTTTTCCCTTGCTGACCTTGAGCATGGAGATTTTATGTATGGAGTTGGCAGAATTTATGTTGCTAGTAATTTGGTGGTTAGCCTGTGTTTTAGTTAATGGTTATTTACTGTGTTTATCTCTGCTGGTTTATTTTATTGGGCTTTACCATTTTTCAAAAGTTTAGTTTGCTGCAAGGCTGGTTTCTTCTCCAGTTTTTGGTCTCAGTTGTCTTGCGTTTTTATGGACCATTTACTAACTTTACAGTTGGCTATAGATTGCCTTAAATAGCTTGTTAAGATACACAGTCCTGGGAAACATGTGATGAAAGCAACTGAAGGAAGTGGGCTTCGTCCTCCATGAGCTGAGATTGGTGTTAATTACAGACTTTGCTTTTTTCCTCTTTGTCCTTGAATATTATTCCACTGTGAGCCACTTTAAGTGATGAGTTTCGGGTGTTTTCTGTTTTCAAAGTAGGCAGGGAGATGAGCTCTTGAATTCAAAGAAGATCTGTCTTTATTCAGTTACTTCAGATTGTATTGTCTGAGTGGTGCGATGCATTTTGCTTCAGCCATTTTATAACCGCACAATCTAAAGCCAAATTGTCAAGGTCAGCTGAGCAAATGAGACTGTTCCTGGTGAAATGACACATGGCCATTATAGGCAATGGTGGGAGAAAGTAGGTTTCCTCCCAGTCCTACAGCACAGCATGATTTTCCTTGGCAGTAACATATTAACTTGATTACACCTCAGTGGCTCTGTAATTTGTTAACTCATTTGATTAGAACATGTTGCTAATTCCCTCAAGGCTTCCAGTTGTACATAGTCATTTTTTGCTTCTGGGTCTTTGCATATGCTGTCCTCTCCTCCTAGAACACTTGTCCGTTTGTCCACCGGCTCTTCACATAACTAAATCCTGCATAGTCTCCAAAATCTCTGTTTAAATGTCACTTTCTCAAAGAGGATTTATCAAACCCAGTCCAACTTTTACCTCCTGGGCTACTTACTCATAGTGTTCCCTGTCTTCTTGTTAGCCCTTTAAATGGTTGGTGATGATATCTGTTGGTACAACTGTCTACTCTTGGTTTCTGTATTTAGTGGTAAGGGTCTGGTTTTCTCAGTACTGTGTTCTGACTTAATTCTTGACTGAACGTGTGTATGTGTGAACTGTTTCCAGACAAAGGACTTCCATACCCTTCTTTTAGCACAGACCATGACTCTTAACCTGGTGTGGCTGGCTTCCAAGTGCTTGACACCATATGTTGAGTCACCAACAGCAACTCCCATATCTCATGGCCTAAGGTTAATTGTCATCATGGTTGGAAAGAAACTGAAATGAACCAGAGGTTGATAGAAGCAAAGCAGAGGTAAAACCGTTGCTGTAATCAGCGTAGATTAAAAAACATTTTTTTAAACAGGTAGTTACTCTCATTATGAAGAGAAAGGCTTATTATAGAAAGCAACACATTCAGAAATGAATAAAGTAACCACAAGTATTCATAATCTTTTCACCAAGAAATAATGATTGGTTTATGTTTGTAATATTTGCCTTTATTTTAAAGTACCTATATTGAAGTGTACATCAAATATTGTTAATTATGCATTTTATAGAGTAAGAAAAACAAAATTCAGATTGCGCTAGATATACAGTCTCTACTTTTTAAAAACATTTTATTGTGTGCTTTTTCTCATGCCATTGAATATGATTCTTCATTTTATGTTTATGTCCTAATTGATTTAACTTTTAACTAATCATTAAGGACACTCACAACTGTTTCCTTTTTGTTCCATGTTAACTGTTGATGCCATTTCAATTAATTCTCTTATATAAATCTTGGTCTACTTTGTTATTTTGTCAGCTCAATCCGTACTCAGAATTCTTCCTTAGATGACAGCTGCTGCTTAAATTAAAGCAACATGGGGAGGAATGAAGAGGAGAATGTCAGGGAGAGAAATAAGGAAAGGAAGGAATCTACCACTGGGTTGGAGACCTAGAAAAGAAAATGCACAGCAACAGAGAGCCGTGGTCTGGGATACAGGGGTACACATTCTCAGCATTGCCTGGTTAGGCATGTTAGCATGTTTTCTTTCACGTGTACAATCTCGGGCATACAAATGTGTCAGGTGGACTTGCAAAGCTCTTCACTTCAACGGTGTATCATCATGGCAGAGGAACTGAGGTGGCCTTTATAAGTCTTTTTTGCTTCTTCAAGTTTCCCTTCTCTGTTCTCTCTCTTTCCACTACTCACAAATATGCACAGCATTTCTTTCCTTAAACTAGCCTCTTCTTGGGCCACCCAGTATAGACCTCACCAAAGTGGTTTTTCGGAATCATTTCCCATGTACATTTCCAACAATATGAAATTGTGTACATAAATCACGGTGCATCTATGTTATAGAATTCCATGATGTTAAATTCTGCTGTAGAATAATAGTTAATAATTTGGTGATTTGTCCAAAGTGTGTATTACGAGGAAATGATTAAAAAATAGACTTTGTGGTAGGCCCTTCTCTGTGAGTGCATCTCCCTGGCTGGAAAGACTGAGGGCTGGGACCAAAATAGGGAAGTCATGGTGTGGGACACTTACCTGTGTTTTCTAAATTTCCTGCAGTGAATTATTCTAAACATAATAAACATGAGAGTGTGCAGGGTATTAAAAGTTATTTCTTGTGGCGAAGAGATGGACATTGGCTGACACCGTCTCCTCACCCAGGTGGTCTGTGACTCCTCGTCATTGTGTTTCTGGCTGTGAAGCTCATGCCACTGACTTCAAAACACTACCCATAGCAATCACTGGTTGAAACCTACTCTGTGCCTTACAGAAAACCCTCCAGATAAAAATAAAGAAAGTCTTCTGAAAACCCCGGCGGAGAGGGAGACAGCCTCTGCCCTCTGTGACCTGTAAGGCCCTGGGTGGTGTCGACCCTGGTTCCCTCTTGCGCTGTGATTCTTCTCCTGTAGCCGTCCTCCCTTGGTTTCTCCTGCTGGCGCTATGTAGTGCTGCTGTGCTTCCGCTGTCCTGCACGTGTCGTCCCTCGGCCCGTGGCCTGGCTCCTCCTTCATGTTGGCACCAGATGCATCTTCATGGCCACTCCCTTCCTTCCTGTAGCTCTCTCCTCAATGTCCTCCTCTAGTCCTTCCTCTCCCCAGCTTTATGCTTTTTCACAGTACTTATCCCACGGCATACTCATTATTTATTAGTTAGCTCAACCCCACACTGGCATAGAGGTTTATGAGGGCAGAGACTTGATTTCTTTGGCTGAGCCCAAAGTGCCTAGGGCAGTGCATGGCATGTTGACCAGGTGGATTAATGGGTGAGTGAACCACCAGCTCCTGAACGTCCCACTCCATACTGTGATAGAGGACTCGTGGGCAGGGGAGGCGGAAGAGAAGCTTGCCAAGGGAGGTGCCCCCAAGAGTGTGTCATCTGGACCTTTAATATTCTGCTTGCAGTCTAACTTCCTGGTTTTATTTCTCATCACTTCCCTTTATTTAATCAGAGCAATAGCCAACCGAGGCTCTGTACAGCTTCCTCTGTATACTTCTCATTTGTCTTCCTTCTCCTATTTTTCTTCCACTGGATTTTTCCCTGCCCACAACAATGGATTGCTCATCACGATTCTATCCATTTTTCAAGGCCAAGCTCAGACAATACCTCCTCTACAAGGCCTCCTCTCATCCCTATAAATGCTGTCCTTCCACCCCATCTCCTGTTGAAAAACATGCCCTTTCCCACTGCGCTCATTATGTATGGTCAATATATGAGCATGTTTTCTTTCACTCTGTTTCACTCACTTAAGAGTACCTAGAGGCAGGCTGTCCATTCTTTATTCTACTCAGGGTCCTGGCTGTTCACAGCAGGTGCCCGGGCAAGTTTTGTTGTATGTGTAGAATGCATGGTTGAATGAAGTGGCAAGAAAATTACGTGGTGCATTCTCCTGGTTTGTCCAATGAAGAGAAGTATATTTTGTAATGATGGATCTTTTTTTTTTTTTTTTTTTTTTTTT